>NC_051388.1:50495420-50497920 GCF_015228065.2 Penaeus monodon | reverse complement strand
ACTTTCGGTAACTTCAACGTCCTCGCCGCAAGCATGGGATCGACTGAACGGGTTCCCTAACAGGCCCCAAAGTCCTGAATCTTGGTCTGGTCCAGGAGACCTCTAGGCCCTTGGGCTTCGCCTCATTGCTAAATGCATTCAAGAGCCGCCACAAGTGCTCCAGGGACTCAGATAGGATGGCAAATCGTCGGCAAGTCAAGGTCTGAGACCTTACTATTGCCGAGTGTTGCTCACAATGACTTTGGCTAGTAGCTCTGACCCATTATCCAAGTCAATACACGGTGTTGGACAAGGTTGCGTGCAAGGGACGCAGCCTTGCCTCACCCTGAGTAAACAGGGGAAGAATTCGACATACCCCCACCACACTTTACAGCACTTCAGTACGTATAGAGGCTTGCATCAGGACAATAATCTGTGTCGAAATTCCCCTGAGCCTCAGGATCTCCCATAGCGATTCCGATGCACGAGTTCCCCCCCCCCCCCCCCCCCCAAAACGCCTTCTTGAGTCAATGTAGGCTGCAAAGCAACCCACGACCAAACTCACGACGGCGCTCACAATTACTAGGAGCGCTAGTTATACTGTCTATAGTGGACTGCCAAGAGTAAATCCAGACTGCTCCGGTCTTCTGATGCCTCAGGTAGGTGGTGCGGGATCCGTTTCAGAAGAATGTGGGCGGAGAACCTTGCCTGGTATGCTGAGCAGTGTAATGCCACGGTAGTTGCTCAGTCCCAACAATCTCCTTTCCCCCTTCCAGAGAGGGATGACCCGCCCCTCAGAGTGTCAGGGGGGAAGGTACCAGCAGGGAAGAATTTCAATATGCCTGCAGCTTTCCCACTCTTCAGGCTTGGAAATCGCTATCCTACCCTTGTTAGGGTAGGAGGTTCTCGCTGATGGGTGGGTTATTGGCACAGACACTGAGACCATCGCTTGCATCCAAGCTAACGTGGAGGGTCTACCTGGTACAACTGCTCAAAATACTCAGACAACGGTCACGAACCCCACATGATCTGAGGATGATCCGTCCATCCGCTGATCGGACTGCAGTCATCTGTGAGGAGGGCTTAGAGTTCATTTTTCTCAGGGCTGGTAGGCAGGGCGAAGGTCATTTACCAAGGAAATTGGCTTCGACCTCCTCAGCAAGATTCCTGATGAACTGTTCCTTGTCCCTTCAAGTGTCCGAGCCCTACGCACCATGGAATGACGCAAGACTTGATTCCCATTCAGCCGAGCCTTGCGACACGCTTCAGTGGCCTCTAATGTCTCCAGGGAGATGGAATTCTGCCTTGCCCTCGGGCGTAAGCCAATGGACTCCTGAGCTACTTCGAGTGTTATGCGCTTGAAGAGCTTCCACAGAGCAACTGGGTCCGTCAGGTTGTTGAGTTCTGTGAATCGGTCAGAGACTGCCATGGTGAACCCACGGGCACACATATATAAACATGTGTTTTTGTGTGTGAATATATGTGCAGCGAGCCGTCGACCCAGTAGACTTCAATATGTCTGGTTGAGTTCGGGCTCAACCGAGAATATAATTTTATTTGGGAAAAGATTCGTCTGCAGTGAACAGATGTAAGGTTCCAGGCCTACGGCACGCTGCCACCACCCGATTAGTAGGTTCAGGAACCGTGTGTGTTGTGTATGGGGGTGTGAATGTTGTATGAAAGAAGGGTGGAAGGAAAGTACAGGATGTATGTGCTGAATGTTGGATGTGTAAGTGTGTAAATGTGAAAAGGGAGATAGCGTAGGCTGAGCGTCTGCGTGGACGTGTTTGGAAGAAAAACGCAAGATCATAAAATTCTTCCTCTTCCCTTCAGTTTGAGCATCCACCTGCTGGAAGTGGGAACCCAGGTATAGCAAAGTTATGGTCTGTTCTAGAGTATCAGCTTAATATACTCCGATTCATCTAGCCTTCTTACAGCCTTTCAAGGGTTGCGAGATAGAGTAACCAGCAATGTGCTGTTAAGGAGACCCGAGCCCAAGAACGTTTCAAGCATTCAGCCTTGGTCAGAACCAGAAATTAAGAGGTAAATATCATCTGACTGGGATCGAGTGAAAGCTCTACGATGGTATGATATTTATTTATTGAGCAAATCGCACTCATTAGGGAGGTCTACAAGCAATATTTCAGTCACAGGAAATTTCATAGATGCGTACATCACCAATTTGATCACAGCGGGGGTGATGCACGTGAAAGCCACACCAGATATACTCAAAAATGACTCAAGACAATTTCACTCCTAAGTTGGCGTCCCAACTCCATTAAGTAGTTTTAATCAGAGTGTAGCACGAACACATATCAATCCCTAATATGAACCCAAAATGGAGATTAACTTAAAAAAAAAAAAAAAAAAAAAAAAAAAAAAGCAAAACAAACTAGTGCTGATAAACTCTGCATAAAAACACTTGTGTGAACGATAAAAGAAATATTTAGAAATATCATGTAAGAAACATAATTTAGCTTCGAAGGCCAAATAGAAGAAAATAACGCCAAAGGAGACCACA
>NC_051388.1:50485248-50489325 GCF_015228065.2 Penaeus monodon | reverse complement strand
TTTTTAAAAAAAGAAGGGGGGGGGGGGGGAGGGGGGGGATTGAAAAGCACGGGGGAAGAGGGAAAGGAAGGAGCGGAAGGGGAAAGCCGGCTGGCAGAGCGGCAGCGAGAAGCCGTAAGGCGGGGCTTGAATGCCCCAATAAACTACTATCATCCCATAATAATGCTGACTTCATAGTACTGCTACATATTCTTAGTGTGAGAGGGTGTCATGGACTTGTAAAATGCACTGTCTAGTTGCGTAAGTTTATTGGTTGAATATTCTTGGTAGTGTAGCGTGGACCAATGTTGGAATGGCCGGCTTGTGCAGAAGCCCCGGGCAGCGGAGTAAGCCGAAGAGGGGGGCACTGGAGAGTGGCCCAAGGGAGAGAGGACGTGGAGCGGGGGCCGCGACTCGAAGTAGAGTGTCTGTGCGTAGTGGGTGTGGCTTAGGTCAGTACAGCGGCGATGCCATGGGCACACCGCCCTATTGGCCACCCCTGTTAGTTGGAGGGCGTGATATTGAAGGGGAAAAAAATCTAACCACTCTGAGAGAAGGGAAAGAGAGAGAGAGGGGGAAAGAGAGAGAGAGGGAAAGAGAGAGAGAGAGAGGGAAAGAGAGAGAGAGAGAAAGAGAGAGAGAGAGAAAGAGAGAGAGAGAGTTTAAAGTTTAAAGTTTAAAGTTTGGTTTGGATTCCATTTGATACAATGTATATTCTTGGTGTGACATACTGTCTGCTTGATTTTGCTTACGTGTGTCAGCTGCTGCTGACTCGGCTGAACCGAGTCCTTGCCCGCCGTGGTGCCCAGCCACAGCAGTAACCTCCAGGCGACAGTTGCAACTTCTCGCGAACCGCCGACCCCTCGGATGAGAGGCCGACACGTTACCACTGTACTAGCCCGGAGGCTAGAGAGAGAGGAGAGAGAGAGAAAGAGAGAGAGAGGAGAAGATAGAGGGAGAGAGAGAGAGAGAGAGAGAGAGAGAGAGAGAGAGAGAGAAGAGAGAGAGGAGAGGAGAGAGAGTGCGATTAAGTGAGAGCGAGAGAGAAAGTGAGAGATAGAGCGAGAGATAGAGAGAGCGAGAGATAGAGAGAGCGAGAGATAGAGAGAGCGAGATAAATAGAGAGGCGAGAGAGTAGAATAGCGAGAGAGATACAGTGATGAGTGAGTGATTGCGTGAGTGAATGAGTGCGTAAGTGATGCGTGAGTGCGTGATGGTGAAGTGATTGAATAGTGAGTGATGAGATAGAGAGAGAGGAGAGAGAGAAGAGAGAGAAGAGAGAGAGAGAGAGAGAGAGAGACGAGAGAGAGAATTGTATTTTTGTATGTGTGTGTGAAGGTAGAGAGGACAAGAGAGGAGAGAAGAGAGAAGAGAGAGAGAGAGAGGAGGGAGAGAGCGAGAGAGAGAGGAAAGGAGGGAGGGGGGAGAGGGGGGAGGGAGGAGAGAGGGAAGAGAAGAGAGAGATAGAGAGAGAGAGAGATTAGAGAGGAGAGAGAAGACAGAGAGAGAGAGAGAGAGAGAGAGAGAAGAGAGAGAGAGATGAGTGGTTGTGTGTGTGTGTGCGTGGAGTGCGTGGTGAGTGAGTGCGTGAATGAGTGAGTGGGTGAGTGAGTGAATGAGTGATCGCGAGCGAGAGAGAGAAGAAGAGAGAGAAAGAGCGAGAGAGGAGAGAGAGCAGCGTGAGTGTTGTGAATGGTGTGTGATGATTGAGTGAGTGCGTGCATTATTGAGTTGATGCGTGCGTGATTGAGCTGATGCGTGCTGAGTGATCGCACGCGACGAGAGAGCGAGCCGAGACGAGCGCGAGAGAAGCGTGCGCGCGAGCGCTTTCTGTATATCTCTACACCATCAATATCGTATATATATACACACACATACTTTACTTTACATTAGCATTATCTATAGTATATATCTATATGTCCATTGTGGGTTGTGTATATACCCATTTATATCCTTGCCGGTATAAATATGTGAGTTGTGTGTGTGTGTGTGTGTGTGTTGTGTGTGTGTGTGGGGGTTGTGTGTGTGTGTGTGTGTGTGTTGGTGTGGTGTGTGGTGTGTTGTGTGTGTAAACGACATGTGAAGTTAGGACACCGCTGTCGCCAGGATCGAAGCCGAGGGACCACCTCAAGCCACCAGTGGCGACCGAGAGATGGACTTGGGTGGGTCCGTGAAAAGGGGCTTATCTTGCTGGTTGTATTCTTGAAGACAGATATGAGACCCCCCAAGAGACCACCCGTGTCCCTGGGTGGGAGGACTAGGTGGTGAGATGGACCCTCGTGTGGCTTGGGCTGTCTAGCTGTGCTCCTCTCTCTCTCTGCCTTACGGACGTGGTCCTTTTATGCACGGTTTTCCTTCGATGGCGGATGCTTTGTTCCTGTGCGCAAGAGAAGCCCCGGCTGCATCTGCAATCCTGCCCAAGGAGAAGGCAGCTACTTTGGACGCGAGGTGTGAAGTGTACATCACGGTCTTGCTACTATTGTTTGACATTTGTGTGTGTGTTGTGTGTGTGGTGTTGTGTGGTGTGTGTGTGTGTGTGTTTGTGTGGTGTGTGGTGTGTTGGTGTCTAGTGTGTGTAGTATATTAGGTCGTTATAGAATATATATATTATATATATATATATATATATATATATAAGGTATATATATATATATATAGAATAGTTACATATCACCTATATATTTATGGGTGTTTGGTGTGTGGTTGTGTGTGTGTGTGGTGTGTGATTTGTGTTGGGTGTGGTGTGTGTGTGTGTGTAGTATGCTGTATACTATAGATATGTAAAAATATATAATCATACACACACACACACAACCACACACACACACCTACACACACACATCTATATATATATCTCTATTATATCTATATATCTATATATCAACATACCATAATCTATATCTTATATATAGATATATATATATATTATATATATATATATCATATATACTCTACATACATACCTCTATATATATATATATATATATATATATTATATCTATAATATAATATACATATTATAAAAAAAATAATAATATTATATATATTATACTATATTTATATATATTACATATCTAAATAACAACACATATTATATACTACACACATATATATATATAAATAATTATCATATATATTCTCTTTATATCCTATCATATATTATATTATACTTACTATACTATATTATATCTATTTATAAATCTATATTTTATTTCTATCTCTGTATCTATTCCTCTTATCTCGCTCTCTCTCTCTACTTATCTTCTCTCACCTGCTGGTCTCTACCTCTCTCTCTCCCCACACCTCACATCTATCTACTATCTCTTCTATCTATCGATCTATACGATCTGCTATCTCTCCCTCTATCTATCTCTTTCTCTATCTATCTATCATATATTCTCGCTTCTCTCATCCTACATCTATGTAGCTTATATACATCAATAGCTTTATCGCTAGGTATACTAAGGTACCCACACACACCCAAGACACCCACCCACACCCACCACACAACCCACCCACACCCACACCTACACCTATATCTCTCTCTCTCTCTCTATCATATATCTCTATCTCTCTATCTCTATCTTCTATATATATACGCTATATATGTACCCATATCCTACTACCCTTTAACTGTGCTTAACATACTACACACACACAAACCACACCACAAACACCATATATATATAATCTAGACTATACTATATTCATATATATTAATATAGTATATTAGATATATATATATATCATATATCGTATCTGGCACCCACAACCACACACCCCCACACACCAACACATCCAACACACAGACACAACACACACACACACACACACAACAACACCCACACACACACCCCATATATATAGATAATTATACTATATATATGGATATATATATATATATATATTATATTATATATATTCACACCACACACAACCGACTAAACACACACACACCACACCCACCCACACACCGGCCACACACACACACACACACACACACCACACCCACACACAATATATGACCTATTGCTGAAACGTGCCATTCCGCGCTCCACTGTCAAGAATCTAGACCCACGAACCTCGCGGCAGTATATA
>NC_051388.1:50470248-50480248 GCF_015228065.2 Penaeus monodon | reverse complement strand
CGCGATAGGCAGCAGCCGCCTTATGCGTTTTTTGGCCAGGGACAACCTGGTTTGCAGTTCCTCGCGTCGTGGCCGAACCTGGAGTGAAAATATCAGAGGCCGTCTGCGAATTCTATGCTGCTTTCCTGCTGTCGTGGCCGCAGGTTGGGTTGCTGTCAGACTGGATGGAGTACGGTTGATCACTGCAATGTCGTCCTCGCCCTGGCGGGGCGCTGTTGAGACGGGGGGCACTGCGTTGATGTGATGGGCTGCCGACGCGTGTGCATCATTTAGGTGGTCCGCCATCTCCTTCAGGTCGGCTTCATCCATCTCCTCTGTGGGATGACTGCACAAATATTTTCTGGTAAGAAGAGAAGCGAAAGAGCGCGAAACAAGTGCAGCTGTCTTGCTGTTCCGTCGGCTGCTGGAGGGAGTCTTGTCAGAGCCCTCATCTCGAGCAAGGCGTCGGATGGTCTCTGGTCGCTTGGCGAGCTGGAGGAGCTGCGTCACTCGCGCTGCTACTGATGTAAGTGAAGTGCTACAGGAGGAAAGTTTTGAGGTCATCGTAATTGATGGTAGTATCGCCCTTGGCTATCAACCACTCTGAGATGCAGGAAAAAAATTCATCTGGAACTATCGCCGGAACCAGGTGGGAGCATCGATCGCTGAGAAGGTGGGGAACTCAACTTGCGCTGCCGCGGCTGGAGGGTTGGTGGTTGACGTGTCGTCGTCGTCGGACGGCATGCTGAAGGGCAAAGTGACTGCAGGAGGGTGGATACCGTTGCTCGAGGTCACTCCGGGGTCACCAATGTAGCCGTGGTTTACTGTAGAATTTCCTTGGAGCTGAGAAGGAAAAGTAAAACAAGTGGTGTTTATTTTATAAAGGTTAGGCATAAGAGGTGAGGATCACAGAACAAGGGAATAACCAACCACGCGCGGCCACCCCTTGTGTGACCAAGGGGCATGGCTCGCCTGGCGAAGGACGAGCAGCCATCTGCTTGCGTGTGGCCCGTCTGGCGAATGGCGAGCGGCCACCCACTCGCGTGATCATCACTTGTTACTGCGGGGTCGAGCAAACTAGCGACCAAGCGGTTACAGTGTATCATATTGTAGTGAAACTGATATCTTAAAACCGAAGACGGTGTTAATTATGTAAATACCAGTTATACTAAATATGCATTGTCATATGTTTTGTCTTTCTTTCATCAAAAAAGTAGTATACAGGTCATCGTCCCACGAAAAAGACAGAAACGTAACAACCAATCATGTAATTACCACGTGCACTATAATATTTTCCTCTCTCTCTATTTATTATTTTTTTCAAAAACAATTAGTACATTCCAGCGTCCTTGAGAAGCCAAGGTATAAGTATACCTCGTACAGCAAGGTATCTTACACTCGTTGCTTCCTCGTGGCTGGGTTCCCTTCTACATAGCATTGAGGTCAATGGAATAGCCGATACTTATTTTGTAAGACGTTTTGCTCTCAAATTTCGGAGAAAAGAGGATATGCAAGGGATAAAAATGATAGCGATTTTCTGCCATTTTCTATTCACAGAGAGAGAGGAAAGGAGAGAGAAAGAGGTAGGGAGGGAGGAAGAGAGAGAGAGAGAGAGAGAGAGAGAGAGAGAGAGAGAGAGAGAGAGAGAGAGAGAGAGAGGGGAGGGGGGGAGGGAAGGGAGAGAGGGAGAGCCCTGGAGCTGTCAGTGTTGAGGCCTTTGGAGCCCTGCCTGATGGCTCCATAGACCCCGCTCTCAGAGGAGTCTTTTAAACAGGCAAAGGGGGTACCTAAGCCTTTACTTCAGGGTTATTCTGCCTAGCAGTGCAGGCCCCAGTGGATGTGGTGGCAGCTAGAGCTGTCACCGTTGAGGCCTCTGGAGCCTTGACTGATGGCTCCAAAGACCTTACTTTGGGAGGAGGAGTCTCCTCAATAGACCCCTCACCCCTACTCCGTTTCTGGTGGAACAACCCACCAGAGGCAGTTTCAGCATTTGAGGACTGAGGTTTAAAGGAAGTGGCAGAGTGTGTGGTGTAAGAAGTATTGGAAGGCATGGGATGGCGGGAAGGAGGATGGGCAAAACCAAGGCAAAAAACTTACCTGGCTGTCCAAACAGCACACGGGCACGTCGCTATGCCTCTGGAACTAACTTTCGCCTTGCTCCTTATTACCAAAACTTCTTTTTCAAATTTGTAACTTTTACATTGCTTTTAAGAAGCTTCATGGGCTTCTTTGCAGTGGTAACAGCATATTGGACCTGGATAGTCGTCATCTCCTTGATGACCTGTTGTACCACACTTCACACTCTTGGTTGTCCATTTTCCTTAAAACAGCAAGAGCTGGCTCCATGCCCATAACCCTGGCAGTGGAAGCACGGCATAGGGTTGGGCACATATGACTTTACCCTGAGGTGGTACCATACCATCATAACTGCTTCTGGAAGGATTAACGTTTCAAAAGTTAGAAGTAGAGCTGGTGTCGACTGTCCCAACCAGTTTTACTGCCACTACATTAAAATTCTTTAGTTCCTCTAACAATTTCTCTTCAGAATACCTCATCAGGTCTCGGGAAAAGACAATTGCCTTACACCGGTTGAGTATTTTGTGAGAATGTCACTCTCTCCTTCTCTATTGTACATGTATACATAAAGAGTAATAAAAAAATTGACATGTCCTTTAAAAAATGGACCTGACCTTTAAAAAATTGGACATACCCTTTAAAGAATGGACATGTCCACTAAAACATGGCCATGTTCTTTAAAAAAAGAAATGGACTTAAAAAAAGCACATCTTCAAAAAAAAAGGCAAGTTCCAATGTTAAAATCGGACATGGTATGATTCCTTCTGACTGATTGCACTGTGACGTTGTTTTATTGTTTTACTTAATCTTCCATAGATTATTAACATCACATGTGCACACATACTGTCATGTATACTGTACATTTATTCACAAATATTTTTTAAAAATGCACATGACCTTTAGAAAATGGACATGTCCATTAAAACTTGGACATGACCTTTAAAAAACAGACATGTCCTTTAAAAAATGGACATGTCCTAATGTGAAAATCGGACACTGTATGATTATTGCTGACTGATTGCACCGTGACGTTTTATTATCTTACTTAAGTGAACTTCCATAGGTTGTGGACATCACACGTGCACACATACTGCCGTGTATACTGTATATTTATGCACAGTAATTTTTAAAAATGGACACGTCCTCGTGTAAGAATGGGACATGATATGATTATGCCCGATGAACTGCACTGTGAGGAAGTTGTTTAAACCAAAACTGGACACGGAATAATTATTGTCGATGGATTGCACTGTTCCGTTCTTGGTGTTGTTTTTCATCAGCAAGACAAAAAATGGACAGGTCATGTGTGAGAATCGGACATAAGATAAATCTTACCGATCGATTGCACTGTGACGTTATTGTTTTATTATTTTACTCAAGTGACCGCCCATAGAAATGTTAAAACACACACACACACACACACACACACACACACACACACACACACACACACACACACACACACACACACACACACACATACTGTACATGCGTAGGTAAAGAATGATTTATAAAAATGGACATACCTTTATTTTTTTTTTTTATTTCCTTACATATAAATCTGACATAGTATAATTATTGGATATCAATTGCACATGTGTGTATTTTGTTTTGTCTGTATTTGTGTATATTGTATTGTTTTATATATTATCTTTTAAGAAATTAAAGTTTAGATTCTGACTGTTCACATGTGATCTCTATTAGTCTGTTATACTTAAACGCGTTAATGAAAACAGCCAAACTAGGTACTTATTACCGATCAATCGTTAGGAAGTATTTTCATTTTATAAAATATGTCTAGTTTTATATTTCATACACAAGAGAATAAACCAGAAATTCATATCCAGATGCATGTAAAGGTAATGTGCTATACACATGCACATATTATAAGAGTCCATTCACTATATTACATTAGAGCATAAATAGAAACTGTTTGTCGGTAAACAATCTCGTTGCACATTTTGGCTAACTGGGATGTCCGTTATTTACTCGCCAATGCGAGTGAAATCTTAAGCGGGCTAGTTGTTATTAGGTACTGGCTGTCCAGAGACAGATCATTGTTTCTATTGACTCCTAACGTGTACAACTACTGATCAGCGACAGCCAGTGGATTCCAGTTCATTAAACAGGAAGACATTGAAGGACCAGCAAAAGGTTAGGTTGCGTGAAACTGTTAGTCATCACACGTATCCATTTTTAAAAATATATTTTGAAATGTTCATCCTAATTTCTATTGTCCTTATTTTTTCACCAGAGAAACCAAACCGTGATTTTATTTTACAACTGGAATGCGTTCAATATATTTCTGGAAAGAAATAAAGAATGAACACAGATAAATTTCGTTGCTGATAGTCATGGAAATACATGTTAACTCTTCCTCTCAAACACATGGTACCTCAATCGATTTCATAGATTTGTATATTGTTAATAACATGTGTTTGTATAGAGTTTAAACATGTAATATGGCTCCCTCCCACTCTCTCTCCCTTCCCCCCCTCCCTCTCTTTCCCTCCCTGCCTCCCTCCCTCTCTCTCCCTCCCTGCCTCCCTCTCTCTCTCCCCTCCGCCTCCCTCTCTCCCTCCCTGCCTCCTCTCTCTCTCCCTCCCTGCCCTGCCTCCCTCTCTCTCTCCCTCCCTGCCTCCCTCTCTCTCTCCCTCCCTGTCTCCCTCTCTCTCTCCCTCCCTGTCTCCCTCTCTTCCCCCCCCCTGTTTCCCCCTCTCTCTCTCTCCCCCCGCCTCCCTCTCTCTCTCCCTGCCTCCTCTTTCCCTTTAATCCCGCCCCCCCTCTCTCTCCTTTCTCCCCCCTGCCTCCCCTCCTTCTTTCTCCCTCCCCAACCTCCCTCTTCTTTTCCCTCCCTGCCCCCCTCTTCTCCTCTCCCTTCCTGCCCCCTCTCTCTCCCCCCCCCCTGCCCCCCCTATTTTCTCTCTCTTGCCTCGCCTCTCTCTTTTTGTCTCACCCTCTGCCCCCTCTCTCTGCCCTCTTCTCGGCCCCCTGCCTCTCCTCTGCCCCCTGCCTCTCTCTCTGCTCTCCTCTTCTCTGCCCCCTGCCTCTCTTCTGCCCTGCCCCTGCCTCTCTCTCTCTGCCCTGCCTTTTCTTTCGCCTCGCCTCTCTCCTCCAAAAATACTCTCTCTGCCTCGCCTCTCTTTCGCCTCTGCTCTCCTCTCTACCTCTCTCTCTGTCTGCCTCTTCTCTCTCGCCTTGCCTTTCTCTTTCCTCTGCCTCTCTCTCCTCTCTGCCTCCCCCTCTCTCGCCCCCTTTCCCCCTTTTTTTCCTGCCCTTTCTTGCCCCGCCTTTTCTCTCCTGCCTTGCCTCTCTTCTGCCTCTCTCCTTTACCTCTCCTCTCTCTGCCTATGCCCCCTCCCCTCTCCTCTGCCTCTCTCTCCTGCCTATGCCCCTCTCCCTCTGCCTCTGCCTTCCCTTTTTCCTCTCTCTTCCCCCCCGCGGGTTTTTTTCCCCTTTCTCTCTCCCTCTGCCTCTTTTCTCTCCCACCCTCCTTTTTCTCCCCCCTTTTTTCTCTCTCCCCTCTTTCCCCCCGCTTTTCCTCTCCCCTCTCTCCCTCTCTCCTCTCTTCTTTTCTCTTCTCTCTCTCTCTCTCTCCCCCCCCTCTCTCTCCTCTCTTTCCCCCGCTCTCTCTCGCTTTTTCTCTCGCTTTTCTCTCCTCTCCCCTTCCTCTTTCCCTCACTTTTCCCCCCCCCCTCTCTCTCTCTCTCTCTCTCCTTTCCCCCCTCCCCCCTCTTTCTCCCCTCTCTCTCCCCCTCTCCCTCTCTTCTCTCTCTCCTTCTCTCTTTGCCCCCCTCTTCTGCCTCTCTCCTTCTCTCCTTCTCTTTCTTTTTTTCCCCTCCCTCTCTCTTTCTTTTTCCCCTCTTTCCCCCCCTCCCCTTTTTCCCTGCTCCCCTACTCTTTCTCTTTCCCCCCCCCTCTCTTCTCCCTCCCCCTTTTTTTCCCCCCCCTCTTCTTTTCCTCCCCCCTCTCCTCTCTTTCCCCCTCCCCGGTCCCCCCCCTCCCTCCCCCCCTTTCCTTTTTCCCCTTCTTATCTCTCTCCCCCTCTCCCCCTCTCCCCCTCGTTTTTCTCTCTCTCCCTCCTCTCTCTTTTCTCTCTCCTTCTCCATCTCGTTTTCCCCTCCCCCCTTTTCTCCCTTCTTTTCCCCCCCCCTCCCCCTTTTCTTCCCTCTCTCTTCTCTCCCCTGCCCCCCCCCCCTCTCCTCTTCCTCCCTGCCTCCCTCTCCCCCCCTTTCCTCCCCTGCCTCCTCCCTCTCTTCTCCCCCCCCCCCCCCTCTCTCCCTCTCTTTCCTCTCTCTCTCCCCTCCCCCTCCTCCCTCCCCTCTCTCTCCCTTTTCCTTCTCTTGCCCCCTCTCCCCTCCTTTGCCCCTTTTCCCCTGCCTCTTTCCCCCCTTCCCCCCCCCGCCTCCCCCCTCTTTTCTCCCCCTCCCCCCCTTCCCCTTCTCCCCTCCCCTCTCCCCTCCTCTCTACCCCCCCCTCCTTTTTTTCCCTCCCCCTTTTTTCTCCTGCCTCTTTCCCCCCCTTTTTCTTCCCCCCTTCCCTCTTTCCCCCTCTCCCTCTCCCCCTCTCTCTCTGCCTCTCTTTTCCCCCTGCCCCTCCCCTTTTTCTCTCTTCCTCCCCTTCCCTTTTCCTCTTTTTCCCCTTTTCTCTCGCCCCCTCTCCCTCTTCTCTCTCTCTCTCTCTTCCTCTCTCTTTTCTCTCCTCTCCCCTCCTCCTCTCTCCTCTCTTTTCCCCCCCTTTTCTCTCTGCCTCTCCTCCCCCTCTCTCTTTGCCCCTCCCTCGCCTCCTCTTTTGCCCCCCCCCCCCCTCGGGGCCCTCTTCCCCCTTTCTCTCCTCTCTCCTCCCCCTCTCCCTCCCCTCTCTCTCTCTCTTTTCCTCATCTCTCCTCTCCTTCCTCTCTCTCTCCTCTCCCCTCCTTGCCTTTCTCTCTTCCCTCTCCTCCTCCTCTCTCTCCCTCTCTCTCTCTCTTCCCCTCTCTCTTCTCTCTCTTCCTCTCTCTCCTCCTCCTCTCTTCTCTCCTCTTCTCTTCTCTTTCCCCTCTCCTTTGCCTCTCTCTCTCTCCTCTCTCCTCTCTCTTCCTCCTTCCTGGGTGCCCCCCTCTCTCTCCCCCCTTCCTCTCTCCTCCCCTCTCTTTGGCCCTCTCTCCTCTCTGGCCTCTCTTCTCTCTCTGCCCCCTCCCTCTTGTGCCCCTTCTCTCTTTTCTCTCCCCTTGTGCCTCTCTCTTTTCTTGTGGGGCCCCTCCTTTCTCTCTCCCTTCCTCTCCCCTCCTTTCCCCTGCCTCTCCCCTCCTCCTTGCTCTCCTCTTTCTCTCCCCTTTCCTTTTCCCCTCTCTCTGTGCCTCTCCTCTCTCTGTGCCCTTTTTCTCTCCCATTTTTGGGCCCCTCTCTCTCTTTGTGCCCCCTCTCCTCTCTGTGGCCTCTCTCTTCTCTGGTGTCCTCTCTCTCTCTGTTTCCCCTCTCTCTTCTTGCCCCTCTCTCTCTTGTGCCCCTCTCTCTCTCTCTGTGCCTTTCTTTCCTTCTCTTTCCTGTGCCTCTTTTCTCTCTCTCTGTCCTCCCCCTCTTCTTGTGCCCTCTCTCTCCTTTTGCCTCTCCTTCCCCCTGGGCCTCTCTCTCTCCCTTGTGCCTCTCTTTTCCCCCTCCTCTCTCTCTCTCTGTGCCCCCTCCTCTTCCCCTGTGCCTCCTCTCTCTTCCCCTGTGCCTCTCCTTCTCTCGTGCCCCTCTCCTTTCCTTTTTCCCGTGCCTCCCTCTCTCTCTGTGCCCTTTCTCTCTCCCCTTCCCCTTTTCCTTTTCTCTCCCCTCCTTCCTTTCTCTCCTCTCTTGTGCCCCTTCCTCTCCCCCCTCCCCCGGGTCCTCTCCTCTCTCTCTGTGCCTCTCTCTCTCTTTTCTGTCCTCTCTCTCTCTCCCTGTGCCCTCTCTCCCCCCTCTGTGGCCTTCTCTCTCTTCCCGGGGCCCTCTCCCCCTCTCTCTTTCCCTTGTTTCCTTCTCTCTCTCTCTGTGCCTCTCTCTTTTTTGTGCCCTCTCCCCTCCCCTCTTTTTCCCCCCGTGCCCCCTCTCTCTCTGTGCCTTCCCCCTCTCTCCTCTTGCCCCTTCCTCCTTCCCCCCCTTCTTGTGCCCTCTCTCCCCTTGTGCCTCTCTCTTCTCTCTTGGCCTCTTTTCTCTCTCTTGCCCCCCTCTCTCCTTTTCCCTCCTCCTTGGCCCCTCTCTCTCCTCTGTGCCTCTCTCTCTTCTCCTCCCCCTCTCTCTTTTGTGCCTTTTCCCCCCTTCCCCTCTCCTTCCTTTTCCTTTTCTCTCTCCCTTCTGTCCCCTTTTTCTCTCTTTCCCTTCCCTTTTCCTCTCTCTTTGGCCCTCCTCTCTCTCTCTGGTTCCTCTCTCCCCCCTCTCTCTGTGCCTCTCTCTCTCTCTCTGGCCCCCCCCTTCCCTGGCCCCCCCTTTCCTCCTCTCTCTCTCTGTGCTCTCTCTCTCTCCCTTTTCCCCCTTTTTTTCCCCCCTCCTCTCTCTCTGGGCCCTCTCTTTCTCTCTGTGCCTCTCTCTTTCTCTCTGTGCCCCTCTCTCCTCTGTCCTCTCTCTCCTCTTGCCTCTCTCTCTCTCTCTGTGCCCCCTCTCTCTCCCCTTGCCTCTCTTTCCCCTCTGTGCCCCTCCCTCTCTTTTCCTTTTTTCCTCTCTGTGGGGCCCCTCTCTCTCTCTCTCTCTTTTCCCCTTTTTGTGCCTCTCTTCTCCCTGTTTTCCCCTTTTTCTCTCTCTTCCGGCCTCTCTCCTCTTGTGCCCCCCTCTCTCTCTCTGTGCCCCTTCTCTCTTGTGCCCCCCCCCCTCTCTCTTGTGCCCCCTCTCTTCTGTGCCCTCTCTCCCCCCTCTCCCTTTTGCCCCCTTTTCTTCTCTTGCCCCCTCTCTCTCTTGCCCCTCTCTTTTCTGTGCCCTCTTTTCTTCTTCTCTTCTCTCTCTCTTCTCCTCTGTGCCTCTTCTCTCTCCTGTCCTTTTCCCTCTCTCTTCCCCTTTTCCTCCTCTCTTCTGTGCCCCTCTCCTCTCTTCTGTGCCCCCTCTCTCTCTTGTGCCTCTCCCCCTCTCTTTCTGTGCCCTTCTCTCTCCCCTGTGCCCCCTTCTTCCCCTTCTCCCCTCCCCTTCCCCCCTCTCTGTGTCTCTCTCTCTTCCTGTGCCCCTTTTTCCTTCTCTCTCTCTCTGGGGCCCCTTTTCTCCCTGTGCCTCTCTTTTCCCCTGTGCCCCTTTCTCTTCTGTGCCCCCTCTCTCTCTCTCCTTTGGCCCCCCCTCTCCTCTCTGTGCCCTCTTCTCTCTTTTGCCCCCCTTCTCTCTCTCTGGGCCTCTCCTTTTTCTCCCTTCTTTGTGCCTTCTCTCTTCTCCCCGGCCCCCCTCTCCTCCTTCCCTTTTGCCCCTCCCCTCTCTGGGCCTCTCTCTCTCTCCCCTCTGTGCCTCCCCTCTTTTGGCCTTTTTCCCTCTCCTTTTCTGTCCTCTCTCTCTCTCTCTGTGCTCTCTCTCTCTCTCTCTGTGCTCTCTCTCTCTCTTGTCCCTCTCTCTCTCTCTTGTGCCTCTCTCTCTCCTCTCTCTCCTGTGCCTCTTCTCTCTCTCTGTCTCTCTCCTCTCTGTGCTCTCTCTCTCTCTTCTCTCTCTCCTCTCTGTGCCTCTTCCTCTCTCTGTGCCTCTCTCTCTCTCTTGCCTCTCTCTCTCTCTGTGCCTCTCTCTCTCTCTGTGCCTCTCTCTCTCTCTCTGTGTCTCTCTCTCTCTCTCTCTTGCTCTCTCTCTCTCTCTCCTCCCCTTCTCTCTCTTCTGTGCCTCTCTTCTCTCTGTTCTCTCTCTCTTCTTTTCTGGTGCCTCTCTCCCTTCTCTGCCTTCTCTTTTTTGTCTCCTCCTCTCTTTTTCTCTCTTCCTCCTCTTCCCTCCTCTTCTCTTCCTCCTCTCTCTCTCTCCTCTCGCTCTGTGCCTCCTCTCTCCTCTGT
>NC_051388.1:50464291-50470148 GCF_015228065.2 Penaeus monodon | reverse complement strand
GGGGCCCCTTTTTCCAAATTAGGTGCCGGTGTTACCTTTAGGCAATCATTCTTCTATTATCGGGCTTAGGCCCAGCATGAGGGGGTGGCTGCCCCCCCCCCATGGCTAGGTAGGCAATCGAAGGAAGTTCCTTGCCCAAGGAACTTCATGGTATCTAGATTCCATTTACCTAAATCTATTTAAATCAGTGCGCGTGCTCACATACATGAGCGAGCGATGCGTGTCTGCATGGATGCACCCACGCATTAGGTTTACATACATAATTTAATTCTTCATCAGCACAGGGACATTAATATATTTATATTGTCTCACAGTAGCAGTCCATTGTAGGGGAAAACAAAGATTTTTTATGTCACCTCTATTCCTTGTTATGTTTCTCAGGACTTTGTATTCATATTTTTGTTCTGAAATTATTTCTGTTGATTACATTGTCAAATTACATCACCTGACTTACTCCTGTAAATATTTCACAATATCATCACAGTTGGCATATAAAAAGTTTAAAACAAATTTTAATAATGAATTAGTAAAAAAAAAATTCCTTTGTGTTACTAAATAAGTAAAAAATATTTTAAAACTAAAATATATATTTTATAATAACCATTTCATCAATAATTCAAATTTCCATACTTAAAATAGCTTTCGCTACAGAAAGGAATTCAAACAAATTAATGTAATTCTTATATGGATCTCATGCACAACTTTAAGTAAATCACATTATAAAGATAAATAGGAATATCATATCACATAGATTTATGATAATGTAACATGCTTATTGTAGAAATTAGAATACATTGATGATTATTGTTTTGTTTTTGGGTATCATTTTTATGGCCCATCTTTATCGTCATTATAATTATTATTATAATTATTAATATCATAATTGTTAAAATTGTTATAATTATTATTATTATTATTATTATTATTATTATTATTATTATTATTATTTTATACAAAATTTCCTTAGATCTGCTAATTAAAATCAAACCCCGAGTCACTACCAGGGGACATGGGGTGATTGAAGTTTGAGGCAATGGAACATCCACAAAAACATGAAAAATATGCAGAAAAACCACAAATCAAAACATCCAGTCAAATCAATTCATGCACACAAAGAACACTTCAGATTGATAATGCTCTTCTGAGAACATGTGTTGTGCGGTTTAAGACTATTTTTTGGACTTCTTCTAATTTTGGATTTCCTGGTATTTGTTCAAGAAACTTATCTGTACCTTTCTTTATTGTTATTATTATTATTACTTATATTAATATTATTATTATTATTATTATTATTATTATTATTATTATTATTGTTATTGTTATTACTTATAATAATATTATTGTTACTATTATTATTATTGTCATCATTGTTAATATTACTTTCATCATTATTAATATTATTATTGTCATTACTTTATTATTACTATTATTGTCATAATTGTTATCGGTATATCATCATCATCATCATCATAATTGACCTTATAATTATTCAATTTATTTTTTTCACAAAACAACTTACAATAAGAAAAAGTAAATTCCGAAAATCAAGAAAAATAGTGAGATCAGGTGGAACTAGTTAAGGAATCTTTGATGATTGAACATTAGTGGAGCCATTTATGTGTATATAAAATGGCTAAATCAAAATCACAGTGGATATTGAATGTATAGATGCACCATCATGACATGTATATACATTCCTGTTTGCCTGCTCATGGCCTCATGCCTCAGGTTTGGTCAGCCCCATTTAGCTTGATTGTACACAGGCAGTGATGAACTGATGAAATTATTATTATTATTATTATTTTCTCTTCTCTTCTCTTCTTTTCTCTTCTCTTTTCTCTTCCTCTTCCTCTTCCTTTCTCTGCTCCTCGCTTTGCTTCTCTTCTCTTCTCTTCTCTTCTCTTCTCTTCTCTTCTCTTCTCTTCTCTTCTCTTCTCCTTCAACTGTCATTATAAAACCTGTGTGACAGTTATGAATTAAGAGATTATTTTTGTGTCAATGTATCTGTTATCTAGTGATAAAAACTCATACTATTATTATTGTCATTATTATAATGATAATGATAATAATAATGACAATAATGATAATAATAATAGTATTTATTATTATCATTATTTTTATTATTATTATTATTATTGTTATTATTATTGTTGTCATTATTGATATTATTGTTCTCACATTAATTATTATCCAGATCATAAATACCATTTGTATAGTAATTTCTATCAGTACTCATTTTGTTACATTATTGCTTTCTACATTCCAAAAATATGTTTACAGGACAACTCCTTGTTAATGGAACCAAAGACAATAAGAACTGCTTATGTGTGCAAGGAGCATGCACAAGACCTAAACATTTTTTATAAGAAAGCAGTCTTAGACCGACTGGAGAAGAAGATCGGCTATACTTTCAGGGACAGAAGCTTTATAGTTCAAGCTGTTACACATAGTTCATATGTGAACAACCAGGTATGTTATAAGCCTCACACATGTATTTTATGTTTTTTGTGAATTTATTACTTTTAGTAGCAAATGAAAAGTAACAGAAGGGTTCTTTGCAGGGTTTTACGAAACATATAAAAATATATATAAAATTAAATAATATATATATATTTATTTATTTATTTTTTATTATTTTTTTATTTTTTTACTTTTTTATTTATATGTTACGCGGTCGCCTCGTCTCTCTGCCCCAACACAAGGCAGGCTAGGCAGACGGGGGTTTTTTAACAGGGTCGTGAACACTAAACAGCTCCAAGGGGCCCCGAACACCACAGCGTCCAGAACACCAGGAGAGAAACCCCAAAATGGCGAGGCGGGGGCACGAAATAAACACAAAATGACATTTTTCCTTTTTTTACAAAGTTATGTTTTTCCAAATCAGGGGGAAACCAGCATGCACATGACGAACAGTTATAACGGGGGCAACACAAAGTTATACGGGTCACAAGGGCACACACGAGTCTTCACAGGAGCAGCACCCAACTGCGTCTCTCGGTTGTTCCCCCGATCCTCCGCTCACAGCCGTGTACATTTTTCCCCAGGTCCCTTCATGTAAACACAGTTTCGCACAGAGACAAAGACCCACGGCGAGCACATCCCCCCTATCAAGCGAGGACCCGTCTGCTCTGACATATCTAACCTGAAAAAACTACAAAAAAATTAAAAAAAATCAGTTCTCAGAAACAAAAAAATCTTTCATCCAGCGCGGCTTTTTTCGCTCTGCTGGGGTCTCTTGGAGGGGGGGCGGCGGTAGTTGGCAGTGGCACCCAGAGGGGACTCCTGCCCCAAAGCCCGGGCCATGGTCCATTGACATCTGTGCATCCCCCTCACCGTCCAAATGCTCGCCTCCCGGCAGCGTCCCCACGTCCTCATTCCCGCTACTGGGCTAACTTCATTTTTTTCACCATGGCCCCAGGAGAGTTTCCCTGGCCCTGGTAACCCAAAGCCGGTCCACGTGGAAACAGCGTCTTTTTCGCCTCTGCAAATTTGTAGGTGACATCAGAGAGGGCCGCACCACCGTGTAGGGCCCCTCCCAGGGGCTCTGTAGCTCGGCGAGACCCCTCGTTTCCGACGGGGGTTATGCAGCCACATCGTCACCTATTTTTGTACCCACTTCCCTCATGCGCCGGCATGGTCCCTTAGGGCATGGCCGGTACCTTGAGTTCCCACGCACCCGTGGGTTTCTGCAGTGCCACTGCATGCGGAGTGACATTTGGAAAGTTCACAGGGTGGCCCCCCCTGGGGCCAAACCACGGGTAGCCTGAGCTCAGGGCCAAAAACAGAGTCGGGCAGGTGTGAAGCCTGTTACCTCTGCACGCAAACCGGTGGGGCCATGAGAGGCGGCAGCTTGACGTCCATTTCCTGACTTTCCCTGCAATATTGGCTAACTGTTGAGCAAGGGTACGGAAAAAACCGCTCCACCATCCCATCGGACGTGGATGGAGGGTTTTTGCCCGTGTTTGCGCACCCCAAAGCTCGCAACACTCACAAAACACTCGTGACTCAAACTCAGGGCCCTTTGGGTCAGGCAGTTCAGAAGGCCACAAAAACGGGAAATGAATTTTTCACTAACACGCCACCCAGGGGTCCGGCCCGGGTTGGGTAGGCTATGCCTCAGGCCCTTTGAGAAAAGCCCATTACCACCAGTGTATCGGTTTCCTTTGGCGGAGAGGAGCGGACCGGCAATGTTATTCCCACCCGTTCCAGGGGTGCTCCCACACGTACACCTGTAACGGGGCACGGTTTTTTCTGCGGGCCCTCTTTGCACGCAACTCCCCATGCTCTAACCCTCAGACACTCATTTCTCACCCCACCCGTAGAAGCTGGGGACGGCTGGGGTCTTTTTCTCCCCAAAAGTGGCACTGGTAACACCGGCATGTAATTCCCTCACAACCAGCACCATGGCTTGGGTACTAAACTCCCATGTGTCCTGTCCATTTCACTCAACGAAACCCAGCGCTTCACTAACAAACCGCTTTGATCCACTCGTAAATTTTCCCACGGGCCCACCAGACACTTGGGGGGGCTCTCCGCAGCACGGCCTCCCAATAGGGGTCCACGGGGCCCTCAAGCCAGGGGAAAAGGGAGCAAGGCAGAGTCCTCACGTTTGCCTTACCCCCACCATCACCCCCTTTAGTGGCACATTCCAGCACCGCAACGGAGGCACAAGGATCAGAGTCCTTCTGGACACAGTTGAAAAAAATAGTCTTACACGGGCGTCGATCAGGCTGCAGCGTTGCAAGGGAACGACCCGGGGCGGGGACGATGTGGGTTGACTGTTCAAGGCGCCCTAACCATTTTGCCAGCGACCCTCGCCCCTTCGCGATTAAACCCACGTGGGGCAGCATGGTCAGCCGGATGGTGAATCGGCACCGTAGAGGTATGGGGGGGAAAGTGCCGGGGCTCTTCACCACCCCCAGCAACTCTTCCTTGTCACACAATAGTGCGTTAGGCCTGCTGAACTTGGCAGTAGTAGGCCACGACAACTTTTTCCCGCCCTTATCGTGACAAAACTGCCCGATGCCTTCTGCACTAGCTCAGTGTCCAACAGGTAAGGAGCTTGGGTCCGGATAGGCAAGACCGGTGCTTCCCCCAGGCCTTTTTCAGGTTGTAAAATGCAGACTGACACCCCTCTCCCCTGGAAGCACTCCCCTTTCGTGTAAGTCGGTGGAGGGGGCCCGCTCACTGGGAAGCCTGTACAAAGGGGCCCGGTAGTATGTGCACAGGCCGGGGAGTCCGACTTCCGCCACATGGGGGGAAAACGGGCCCATTTCCCCCCACCGCCACCTTCTGTGGGTCGGTGCGCAACCGTCTTGTGATACAGCCCAGAAATGGCACTCAGCGGAACATCGAGTTTTCTTGGGGGGGTTTTGGGGGCCCTTCCTCAACCGTGTATATTCCTCCCACCCGCTCCAGCTCCCCCTCGAAGGTGCTCCGAAGACGATGACGTCTCAATGTGAAAGCCCCGTTTTTCCACTGAGGCCATCCAATCCCCTTTCCCCATCGACGCCAAAACAACCGGGGGGATTGCAGAGCCCAAAAGGGGCATGATGTGAATTGCCACAGGCCTTCCCCGAAGGAAAGGCAGTCTTGGCTTGTCCTTTTCCCCCACTCCACCTGGTGAAAACCCGATTCGGGCGAGTGTGGAGAACCCCCGGGCCCCCCACCAATGCACGAGTGTTCTAAATTTCTCGGCAAGGGTAGAGCCTTTGATAGTCGTGTCATTCAGCCCCCGGTGCCCAACAGAAGCGTTGTGTGCGCCCTTTTTTCTTCACCAGGACTACCGCTGATGCCCATGGACTGTCTGACTGACCGTTAAACACCCCGTGCCGCTAGTCTGACAGTGCGCTGCCCC
>NC_051388.1:50449291-50459291 GCF_015228065.2 Penaeus monodon | reverse complement strand
CAGGGAAAAATGGGGCTGAAAGACCCAGTGCGGGCCGATATGTGGCCCCTATGCGACTTCCAGACGACCACAGAGACTGTTGGGGGTCACGGGGCATTGGGCAGCTCAAGGGCAGTGGAGGCTGTAAATTGGCGTGGGCATACGGTGCAGCGGCTGCCGGGGGATGTGGCCCATCTGGAGAGCACTGCGCGGGCCTGACTACCTTTACGCAGAGTAAGGCGTGTGTCGACCTTGGGCGGGAAATGGTGAGGGTGCACGGTGAAGAGGGCCTTTCTTCCAGGACAGAGTCTAGAATCGGTGTCGACTGTCAAAAGTGATGCGGGGAGTAGAGGGAATCGTGGAGCCCAACCAAAACTTTCAGTGGTGAGGGGTAGCGGTTGGGGGGAGCCTTTTTGGACCAGGGGAGGGGGTTTGTTACGTGTTGGTAGCCAATTTTCCGATAAGGCCCCGAAGGGGCAAGCTGGGGCAAACTGGGGATTGTGAGGAAGTGGGGCGTCCCGAAGAGTCGTCGGGGAGCGAGGAGTTTGGGTTTGGGGTGGGCCGTGCCGACTTCCTCGGGGGACGGCGACCCGGGGCGCCCCCTAAACCCGACGGGAAACACGACAGAGAGATGCGTCACACCCTGTCTCAGTATGCAGAGGTTTAGCAGGGGGCTTGACCTGGGCCGCAAGGGTGGTGAAGCACCCCATTAACCCGGAAATAGTTTGCCCATCAGAGCCCCCCCGGTATTGCACCCAAACCCGACGAGAAGAGATGCAGCCCCCTGTCAATGAGCTAGCGGACAGGGGGTGATTTAACGGTCAGTCGACAGTCCATGGGGCATCAGCGGGAGTCCTGGGGAAGAAAAAGGAGGCACACAACGCTTCTTTGGGGGACTACCGGGCCCTGAAGACACGCCCATCAAGGATCATACCCCTTGCCGGGGAAATTTAGACACACTGATTTGCATTTTGGGGGGGGCCAGGTGGGTTTCCCACTGACCCGAAGTCGGGTTTTTTTCAGGTGGAGATGCGGAAGAGGACAAGCCAAAGATGCCTTTTCCTTCGGGCAAGGCCTGTGGGAATTCAACATCATGCCCCTTTGGGTTTTGCAATCCCTGGTTGGTTCAGGTTGATGGAGAGGGGATTGGAGGCCGCAGTGGAAGACGGCGCTTTCTACATGAGACGTATCGTCTTGGGGGAGCACCCTTTGAGGGGGAGCGGGGGGTGGAGGAAAGACTACAGCGGTTTAGGGAAAGGGCCAAAAACCCCAAACTCAGCCCCCAAGAAAGCTCGATGTTCCACATGAAGGTTCCCTTCTGGGGATGTAGTCAGTCAAGACGGTGTGCGCACCGACCCCCAGAAGGGGGGCGGGGGGGGAGAAGTGGCCATTCCCCCAATGTGGGAAGTCAGGAGTACCTGGGGCCCGTGCACATACTACCGCCGCTTTGTAAGGCTTCGCCAGTGAGCGGCTCCTCTCACCGACTTACACGAAAAGGGGAGTGCTTCCCGTGGGGCGAGGCGTGCAGTCGCATTGACAACCTGAAGAAGGCCCGGGGAAACCCCGGTCTTGCCCCATCCGGGCCCGAAGCTCCCTTACCTGTTGGACACTGAGCTAGTGCAGAAGGGATCGGGGGAGTTTTGTCAAGATAAAAGGGCGGGAAAGAGATGGTGGGGTCTACAGTGCCCAAATTTAGCAGGCCTGAACGCAATATTGTTGACAGGAAAAAGTTGCTGGCGGTGGTGAAGAGTCTGAGCACTTTCACCCTACTCTACGGGGCCGAGTTACCCCCGGACACCATGCTGCCCTCAGTGGGGGAAGTCGCTGAAGGTAGAGAGGGTCAGCTGGCAAGATGGTTAGGGCGCCTTTAACAGTACAACTAACCCCATCGTCCACCCCCCGGGTTGTCCCTTTCAACGCTGACAGCGAGTCGACGCCCGTTAAGACTATTGCTACACGTGTCCAGAGGACTTGATCCCGTGTGCCCCCGTCTGCAGGTGCTGGAATGTGCCATAAAGGGGGATGAGTGGCGAAGGGAAAGTGAGGACTTGACCTGCCCCATTATCCGTGGCTTGAGGCTCTCAGTGGACGCCCTAGTTTGGGGGGCGTGGTGCGGAGAGCCCCACCCCAAAGTGTCTGGTGGGCCAGGGGAAACTTTTCGGTGGGCAAAGCGGTTTGTTTGTGAAACGCGGGTGCAGTTAGTGAAGGGACAGTGACACATGGGGAGTTGAGTACCCCGAGCCATGCGTGCTGAGTTGCTGAGGGGAAATTTCATGCCGGTGTTACCAGGGGCCCCTTGGGGGGGAGAAAAAGACCCTGAGCCGTCTCCCTCAACGTTCTACTGGGTGGGCAGAGAAGGAGTGTTGAGTGGTGTAGAGCATGTGATGTGTGCAGTGCAAAAGGGCCCCGCTAGAAAGAAACCCTGCCCTACAGGGTCTGTGTGGGAGCACCCCTGGAACGGGGCAAAAGACATTTCCGGTCCGCTGCCCTCAGCCACAAGGAAACGATAATCTGTGGAATGGACTATTTTTCAAAGTGGGCCCGAGGCTAGCACTACCAACCACGAGGGCCGGACCGTGGCTGGCGTGTTAGTGAATGAATTTATTTCCCCTTTTTGGTGTGCTTTGAACGCACTTTGACCCCGGCCTGAGTTTTAGTCCGAGTTTCCCTGAGGTTGGAGCTGTTAGGGGGGCGCAAGACCGGACAACACCCCCCCACCCCAGTCCGATGGTATGGTGGAGCGGGGTTTTTCCCTTTTCCCTTTCTCAAAGTTAGCCAAATATTCAGGGAAAGTCAGGGACTGGGACGCAAGCTGCCCGCCCGTCTGGCCCACCGTTTGCGTGAGAGGTAACAGGCTTCCACCTGCCCCATCATGTTTGGGCCTGAGTAGGCACCCGGGATTTTGGCCACAGGGGGGCCACCCGATGTGAACTTGCCAACTGTCACTCAGATGCAGTGGCACTGCAGGAAAACCGAGGGTGGTGGCAAACTCAAGGGAGCCGGGCCCTGCCCTGAAGGAGACCTATGACCCGGGCATGAGGGAAGTGAGGTACAAATAGGGACAGAGTGTGGCTGCATAACCCGCGCGGAACGAGGGCTCTCGCCGAAGCTACAGAGCCCGGGAGGGGCCATACACGGTTTTGGAGCGGCCCTCTCTGATGTCACCTATCGAATTCGAGAGGGGGGAAAAAAGACCGTTGTTGTCCACGTTTGGGCCGGCGTGGCGTTACCCGGGCAGGAAGCTACCCTGGGGCCCCTGGTGAAAAAGATGAAATTACCCCCCGTAGCGCAAAGGGAGTGGAGACGCGACCGAGTGAGGACGAGCATTTTTGGGCGGTGAGGGCATGCAGCAGATGTCAATGGTGACCATGAGCCAGGTCTTGGGGGGAGGAGATACCCCCCTTTGGGCCACTCAATCTACCGCCGCCCACACCTCCAGGAGACCCAGCGAGAGCGAAAAAGCCCCGCGGAGAAAGATTTTTTTGGGTTTTTGAGAAATGATTTTATTTTAAATTTTTGTAGTTTTTTTTCAGGTTTGATAGCAGAGCAGAGGGTGTCTGCTTTATAGGGGGGGATAGGCACGCCCTGGGTCTTTGTCCTGTGCGAAACATGTGTTTTCATGAAGGGACCCGGGGAACATGTCACAGCTGGGTGTGAGCGGAGGATCGGGGAAAAGCCGAGAGACGCAGTTGGGGCGCTCCTGTGAAGACCTCGTGTGTCCCTTTGACCCCGATTAACTTTGTGTTTCCCGTTATAAGCTGTATCGTGCAGTTGACATGCTGGTTTCCCCCTGTATTGTGTAAATACAAAAACTTTTGAAATAAAGGAAAAACGTCATTTTTGGGTTTTTTTCGTGCCCTGCCCCGCCACTTGGGGTTTTTTCCCGGTGTTTTGGGAGCTGTGGGGTTCGGGCCTCTTGGGGCTGTTCAGTGTTCAGACCCTGTATATAAACGCCGTCTGCCCAGTGCCTGGTTGGGGCGAGAGACGAGGCGACCCGGGGAACAATATATAAAAATAAGTAAATAAATAAATAAAAAAATAAAAAAAAATAAATAAATAAAAAATAATATATATATAATAAAAATATATATTATTTAATGTTACAGTAAAGCACCTGCAAAGAACCTTTCTGTTACTTTTCATTTGCTATAAATGAATGAAAATTCACAAAAACATAAAATAGTGTGTGAGGCTTATTTAAAATACCGGTTTTTACATTGAAAATATGTGTAACAGCTGAACTTAAAAACTTCTGTCCCCGAAAGTATAGCCCTTTCTTCTCCAGTCGGGCTAAGAATCTTTTTTATAAAAAAGTTTTGGTCTTGTGCAGCTCCCCTTTACAATAAGCAGTTTTATTGTCTTTTTGGCCTTAACAAGGGGTTGCCTGTAAACATATTTTGGGAAAGAGAAAGCAATAATGTAACAAAAGAGTACGATAGAAATTATATACAAATGGTTTTAGATCGGATAATAATTAATGTGAGAACAAAAAATATCAATAATGACAAAAAATAATAATGACGATAATAATAATAATAAAAAAAATAAGAGTAAAAATAAATACTATTATTATTATTATTATCATTATTATTATCATTTCATTTTAAAAAAGACAATAATAAAGTATGGTTTTTACACTAGATAACAGATACATTGACACAAAAATAATCTCTTAATCAACTGTCCACAGGTTTTATAAGGGGCAGTTGAAGGAGAAAAGAAGAGAAAAGAAGGAAGAGAAGAGAAGGAAGAGAAGAGAAAAAGAAGAGAAGAGAAGAGAAGAGAAGCAAAGCGAGGAGCAGAGAAGAGGAAGAGGAAGAGAAAAGAGAAGAGCAGAGCAGAGCAGAGCAGAGCAGACAAGACAAGACAAGAGAAAAGAAAAGAAAAAAGAAGAGAAGAGAAGAGAAGAGAAGAGAAAAAAATAATAAAAAATAATTTCATCATTATCACTGCCTGTGTACAATCAAGCTAAAGGGGGTGACCAAAAATGAGGCCATGGGGCCCATGAGCAGGCAAACAGGAATGTATATACGGGTCATGAGGGTGCACTATCCCTTCAATACCATTTTGATTTTGATTTACCCATTTTATATACCCTAAAGGGCCCCACTAATGTTAAATTCTTTCAAAGTTTTCCTTAACTAGTTCCCCCTGATCTCCCCTTTTTTTCTTGATTTTGGGAAATTTCTTTTTCTTATTGAAAGGTTTTTTTTGTGAAAAAAAAAAATTTGAATAATTAAAAAGGTAAATTTAAATGTGATGATGATGATGATATCCCCCGATAAAAAATTATAACAATAATAGAATAAAAAAAGAAAGACAAAAATTTAAATATTAAAAATTTTATGAAAGAAATATTAACAATGTGACAATAAAAAATAATATAAAAAAAACTTATTATAAGTAATAAAAATAAAAAATAATAATAATAATAAAAAATAATAATAATAAATAATAAAAAATTAATATAAGAAAATAATAATAATAAAATAAAAAAAGGGTACAGATAAGTTTCTTGAACAAATCCGGGGAAACCCAAAATTAGAAGAAGCCCAAAAAATAGTCTTAAACCGCAAAAAACACATGTTCTCAAAAAGAGCATTATCAATCTGAAAGTTTTTCTTTGTGTGCAGAATTGATTTAAACGGGTTTTTTTTTGATTTGTGGTTGTTCTGCATATTTTGCTTTTTTTGGGGATGTTCCTTGCCTCAAACTTAAAATCACCCTATGTCGCGGGGTATGACTCGGTTTTTGTTTTTAATTAGAAAAATCAAAGGGGGGAAAATTTTTTTAAAAAAATAATAAGAAAAAATAAAAATAATAATAATAAAAATAAAAAATTAATTATAAAAATTTTAACAATTATGTTTATTAAAAAATTATAATAAAAATTTAAAAATAAAAAAATAAAAGCCCAAAAAATTTGATCCCAAATAACAAAAAAATAATCATAAATGTATTCTAATTTCTACTTTTTAATTTCCGTTCCTTTATCATACTCTATGTGTATGATATTCCTATTATCTTTATAATGTGTTTTATTTAAAGTTGTGCATGAAAATCCAATAAGAATAAAATTAAATTTGGTTTAAATTTCCCTTTCTTAGCGAAGGTTTATTTTAAGTAGGGAAAATTTTTTAATTTTTGGATAAAAGGGTTTATTATAAAAAATATATTTTATTTTTTAAAAATTTTACTTATTTAGAACAAAAAGGGAATTTTTTTTTTAATATGTCATTTTTAAAAATTTGTGAAAACTTTTTATATGCCAACTGTGATGTTTATTGTGAAATTTTTTAAAGGAAAATTTAAAGGTGATGTAATTTTGAAAATGTAAATCAACAAAAAATAAATTTCAAAAAAAAAATATGAAAAAAAGCCCTGAAAAACATAACAAGGAATAGAGGTGACATAAAAAAAATCTTTTTTCCTCTACAATGGAATGCTACTGTGAGACCCAAAATAAATATTTTTAATGTCCCTGTGCTGATGAAAAAATTAAATTATGTATGTAAACCTAATTTCGTTTGGGGGCATCATGCAGACACGCATCGCTCGCTCTGTATGTGAAACGGGGCCCCTGATTTTAAAAAATTTTAAGGGAAATCGAAACCCAGATACCATGAAGTTCCTTGGGGAAGGAACTTCACTTCCGGGGGGGGTTGCCTACCGGCCCTGGGGGGAAGCCAGCCCAAGTCAGTGCTGGGCCTAAAACCCGGATAAATTGAGAGAATGATTGCTAAAGGGGAACCCGGGCCTTTTAAGTGGAAAAGGGAAATGGGGACCCCACCACGTACTCACTCCCCAAAAGCATCACAACATGATAAAACAAGTAAGTATCTCTGTGACCACGGGGTCAAACATGAACCTCCGAAAAAAAAAAAAAAAAAAAAAAAAAAAAAAAAAAAAAAAAAAAATAAAACCCAAAAATAAGTAGATCATCCAAAAAGTACCTTACTAAAGTTTTTATACTTACTTTTTACTTTTACATCAAAAGTAAAATTACATAGCAACATTTTTTTTGCGAAAAAGTTATACATATTTTACTTTTATAAAACATTATTGTTTTAGATATTTTTTCCCTTTTTTCAGATGAACTTTTTCCTTTTATATTTAAAAAAAAATTTTTTCACTGAAATATTTTGCAGATTTTTTCTCATTCCATTTCCCAGCCCAACCTGCCGTTTCACATACCCAAAAAATTCCCCTCTTAAACAAAAAACAAAAACTTTATTAATAAATCTTTACAACAATTAATTACTATTCTTCTTCATTTCCAAAACCCCACACATCCACATTTGGAAAAAAGTACGGTCCATTCCCCCCTCGTCCTTTTTTTTTTTTTACTTTCCTTGAAGACCCCCAAATCCAAGCCCCAAACCCAAAAAGGAGGTTGCTGGGCCTTTATTCCCACACACAAGGAGGGTTTGGCTCCCCAAATTTTGGCTTCTAAAACAATCCGCAATGCTTTGTCAGACACCTCATGGGTCTGTCCCTGGTTTTTAACATGACCCCTTTTTTTCCCCTTGGGTTTAAACATCCTTGGGGTGCATCGTTTTTGACATCAAATCATAGGGCTGCCTGTTGACAAAGGGAGATATTCACCTTCTTGAAGGGTTTTAAACTAATGATAATGGCACCCGAGAAAATTTAAAAAATAGTAATGGAAAGAGTGTCATGGTTTAAAAATTTGGCCAAAGGGAATAATACTGGTTTTAATTTAAGGGGAAATTTGGAAAATTTTGCTAATGATAGTTTAAAAAAACCCTGGTTTTTAGTTTTTTTTATAATTATGTAGCATTGGTGACTGTGGTGAAAATAATAATGGGCATAGTAAAAAGTAATAGTGGGTAATTTTTGGGACAGGTAACGCTCAGTTTACAGTTTAAATTCCATTCTTGAATCTGTCCTTAGAATTTAAAAAACTTTAAAAGAGGGCAAGTATACCCCCTAAGGAATAACAAGGTATAAAAAAAAAAAATCTTTACACAAATAATGCGAGCTGTGTACGTTATTGCACACTATAATGCAAGAGAGATAAAACCAAGCTCAATGCAAAGTTGGAGAAAATCTTGGTGATTTGATAGTGCAGGAGAGCACAAGAGGCTATTCAGGAGGCCCAGGTGAGGATCTCTTCAAGATTGTGAAATTAATTATACAGATCCTGGGTCCTTGTCACTTCTCTTCCACTGCTAAATGGCTTTTTGCTAGCAAGGCCCTTTATAGTCATTCTTTTATTATTCATTTCGATACTCTTTTTTAAAGTAGTTTCACCTCATGCTGTATTGCTGTATTGTCATCAGGGTTTTTTAGAATGTTGCATTAGTTCTAAACTTCATTCCACATGGCCAGCATTCTTCATCCTTTCATTCAAAGTAATATGAAAATAACTTGAATGAAGCATACTTAGTCTTCTTCATCGTCTAGAATATTTATAATTTAGCATGGCAAGCTTGCCAAATGCAGTCAAACATATTTACATGCAAGTTTATACCTCTATCACTTTCTTTACTTCTTGCTGTCTTCATCATTACATGAGGTTTGGACCATTTTTGAGTTCAACATCTCATAAGAAGAGCAAAGATATCAATTCTTTTTGAGGAACGGCTGCAACAAGCAAAGCATGGGAGGTAATAGGGGAAGAAGAGAAAAGCTCACCAGCTTCTCAAACCTTGCTCAAAAATACTGTTACTTTGAATTCATTAAAAAAAAAGTGAGCCATGAAGCAGAAGCAAAAAAGGAAAAAAAAAAATTAAAAACACACACACACACAAATTAAAACAACCACTAACAGGGGCAACCATGAAATAAAGTTACCTATATGGATGTGATACTGATAAGGATAGTGATAATAACTGTAAGGGTAATGACTATATTAGTGATATGGCAACATGGGTGCTAATGATGGTCATAGGAATTGCAGAGGTGGCAATAATCCTGGCATATTGATGCTGATACTGATAATAGTAATGGAATGGTGCTGGTCATAATAATGATCATACCAATGGTGGTTATCAGGGTGACAATGACAGTAATGTTAATCTTATTGATAATGATATACTGGTAGCTGTGATGGTAGTAATGGTTGTCATAGTGATGTTAATGAAGATAATTTATTTTGAACACTTTGCTTTCTTTACCATAATAATACTTAAATGTAGACAAACCCTACAATGACAGTACCAGAATTTCTGGGGATCACTCATTCCCCTACAAGAGTAGAAGAAAGGGGTTTAACAACTATTCTTTCACATCATCCAGATCATTTTGATCCAGATTCTACTTGGTATGAAAAAGGGTTTAGAACTGAAACAAACTATTCTAAAAACCTTAATAAAATAAAATAAATTAATATAAAATACATTAAAACAGGAACAAGAGTAAAAGGAAAAGGGAAAAGATGCCTACTAGTTTCAAATGAGTGAAAAGCACTAAATACTGTCACTTTAAACTCTTAAATTAAACGCCTATAACACAGGATGCTTTGCTAGACATTCATGAATATAATTTGTAACCACCCACATGTGCAGTTAAAAAAGGAAAGATGACAAAGCTGCAACACAGAATGAGTCAAGGACAGAAAGCCAATGTTCAGCAATCACATATACAGGGTAATTAATCCTCAACAAAAGGAATGGAAAATATCTTCCTCGAAACTACTTTTAAACCTCTTATATAAGTTACAAATAAGCAATAGCTAGTGTGTGTGTGTGTGTGTGTGTGTGTGTGTGTGTGTGTGTGTGTGTGCGTCTGTGTGCGTGTCTGTGTGCGTGTCTGTGTGCGTGTCTGTGTGTGTGTGTTTGTCTGTGTGTGTGTGTGTGTGTGTGTGTGTGTGTGTGTGTGGGGTGTGTCTGTGTGTGTGGTGTGTGGGGGTTCTTGGGGGTTGTGTGTGGTGTTTGGGGTGTGTGTGTCGTGTACTGGTGTGTGTGTCTGTGTGTGTTGTGTTGTATCTGTGTGTGTGTATCGTGTGTTGTTATCTGTGTGTGTGTGTCTGTTATCTTTTTTGGGGTGTTTTTGTGTT
>NC_051388.1:50425328-50449191 GCF_015228065.2 Penaeus monodon | reverse complement strand
CAAGATTTCACCCCCATTGGCGAGTAAATAACGGACATCCCATAGCCTAATGTGCTGTTCGAACGTTTCATTTATGTTAATGTAATATGTGATACACTCTTATAATGTCAGGTATAGCACTTACTAAAGCTAGAAATGATTCTGTTACTCTTGTATGAAAACTAGTAAAATTAAATCTCTAACGATGACATAAACTAGGCCAACGCCTTAAGATCACCTCCATGTGACGTCAGAATCTAACTATGAATTTGCTTAAACAGATGATTATAAAACAATGCATATAACAAATACAGTAAATACAAAATACCACTGTGCAACTGATATCCATAAGATCTATGTCAGATTTATTGTAAGGAAATCACAATTTTTTAAAAGTACGTCCATGTTGTCAGTAATATCCCATTCTTTTCTTTACGCATGTTCAAGTATAACACACGTATAGGGAGCTGTGCATGTCAGAATGTAAATTGATTTTTAAACAGTGATATAAACAGTCAATAGTACAAAATAAAAAACAAAACTCACAGTGCAACGATCGTAATTATCTATGTCCGATTCTATTGAACGATACTTTCCATTTTTTTTTTTTTATTCATTTTTATCTTGCTGTAACATATACAAACTAACAACGGTAAGTGAATTCGCTGTTGTCCTGCGAATTTCAACAGCGCTGACGGTCCACTGGTAACAAATAAAAACATCTCACAGTGCAGTCATCGGGCATAATATTTATTCCCATTCTCACACGAGACCGTGTCCATTTTTTATATTTTTTCTGTGCATAAAATACAACCTAACAACGGCAGTGCATCCATCGTGATTATTCTAACAACTTCAGGAAAGGCACTGTAGTACGGTTTATAAAACAACGCTCACAGTGCATCATCGCAATCATTTATTCCATTCTTCACTGAGGACATGTCCATTTTTTTCTGTGTAAAATATATACAGGTTTTGCGTGTTTCTCATTGGAACATAAAATAAGGACAATAAAACAACGAATGCAACATCTCAAAATATATTCTTTCAAAATGGATCTTTTTTGCTCCAGTTTAAAATAACACGTTTGGTTCTTTTCGAATGGTCTTCTTTTTTTAAGAATGGATCACTGACCGTCACCACTACCTTTGCCGACTCTGATGACATTTTAGTATTGTACACTTTCGGAGTCAACAGAAACAGTGATTTGTCTCTGGACAGACAGTACCTAACAACAACTAGCCCGCCCAAGATTTCACCCGCATTGGCGAGTAAATAACGGACATCCCAATTAGCCTAACTGTGCAACGAGATTGTTTACCGACAAACAGTTTCTATTTATGCTCTAATGTAATATAGTGAATGCACTCTTATAATATGTGCATGTGTATAGCACATTACCTTTAAATGCATATGGAAATGAATTTCTGGTTTATTCTCTTGTGTATGAAATATAAACTAGACATATTTTATAAAATTAAGATACTTCCTAACGATTGATCAGTAATAAGTACCTAGTTTGGCTGTTTTCATTAACGCGCTTAAGTATAACACACTAATAGAGAGCACATGTGAACAGTCAGAATCTAAACTTGAATTTCTTAAAAGATGATATATAAAACAATACAATATACACAAATACAGACAAAACAAAATACACACATGTGCAATTGATATCCAATAATTATACTATGTCAGATTTATATGTAAGGAAATACAATTTTTTTAAAGTATGTCCATTTTTATAAATCATTCTTTACCTACGCATGTACAGTATGCAAGACAGCACGTGTGTGTGTGTGTGTGTGTTGTGTTGTGTTGTGTGTGTGTGTGTGTGTGTGTGTGTGTGTGTTTTAACAGTCGCTGGACGGTCACTTGAGTAAAATAATAAAACAATAACTTCACAGTGCAATCGATCGGTAAGAATTATCTTATGTCCGATTCTCACACGATGACCTGTCCATTTTTTTTTTTTTTTTTTAAAAAAAAAAAGGAACATGCAACCACAAATAATTATTCCATGAACGAATTTCACACGAGGACGTGTCCAGGTCTGGTTTATACAACAACAACATCCTCACAGTGCAGTTCATCGGGCATAATCATTTCATTCCCATTCTTACACGAGGACGTGTCCATTTTTAAAGATTACTGTGCATAAATATACTGTATACAAGGCAGTATGTGTGCACGTGTGATGTCTACAACCTATGGAAGTTCACTTAAGTAAGATAATAAAACAACGTCACAGTGCAATCAGTCAGCAATAATTATAGTGTCCGATTTTCACATTAGGACATGTCCATTTTTTGTCCAGTTGTAAAATATAATCACGGTTTGGTTTCTTTGGTGAAAAAATAAGGACAATAGAAATCAGGATGAACACTTCAAAATATATTCTTAAAAATGGATACGTGTGATGACTAACAGTTTCACACAACCTAACCTTTTGCTGCTCTTTCGATGTCTTCCTGTTTAATGAACTGGAATCCACTGGCTGTCGCTGATCAGTAGTTGTACACTTTCGGAGTCAACAGAAACAATGATTTGTCTCTGGACAGCCAGTACCTAACAACAACTAGCCCGCCTAAGATTTCACCCGCATTGGCGAGTAAATAACGGACATCCCAATTAGCCTAACTGTGCAACGAGATTGTTTACCGACAAACAGTTTCTATTTATGCTCTAATGTAATATAGTGAATGCACTCTTATAATATGTGCATGTGTATAGCACATTACCTTTACATGCATCTGGAAATGAATTTCTGGTTTATTCTCTTGTGTATGAAATATAAACTAGACATATTTTATAAAATTAAATACTTCCTAACGATTGATCGTTAATAAGTACCTAGTTTGGCTGTTTTCATTAACGCGCTTAAGTATAACAACTAATAGAGAGCACATGTGAACAGTCAGAATCTAAACTTGAATTTCTTAAAAGATGATATATAAAACAATACAATATACACAAATACAGACAAAACAAAATACACACATGTGCAATTGATATCCAATAATTTACTGTCAGATTTATATGTAAGGAAATACAATTTTTTTAAAAGTATGTCCATTTTTATAAATCATTCTTTACCTACGCATGTACAGTATGCAAGACAGCACGTGTGTGTGTGTGTGTGTGTGTGTGTGTTGTGTTGTGTTGTGTGTGTGTGTGTGTGTGTGTGTGTGTGTGTGTGTGTGTGTGTGTGTTTTAACAGTCTCTGGACGGTCACTTGAGTAAAATAATAAAACAATAACGTCACAGTGCAATCGATCGGTAAGAATTATCTTATGTCCGATTCTCACACGATGACCTGTCCATTTTTTGTCTTGCTGATGAAAAACAACACTAACAACGGAACAGTGCAATCCATCGACAATAATTATTCCATGAACGAATTTCACACAAGGACGTGTCCAGGTCTGGTTTATACAACAACATCCTCACAGTGCAGTTCATCGGGCATAATCATTTCATTCCCATTCTTACACGAGGACGTGTCCATTTTTAAAGATTACTGTGCATAAATATACAGTATACAAGGCAGTATGTGTGCACGTGTGATGTCCACAACCTATGGAAGTTCACTTAAGTAAGATAATAAAACAACGTCACAGTGCAATCAGTTAGCAATAATTATACAGTGTCCGATTTTCACATTAGGACATGTCCATTTTTTAAAGGACATGTCTGTTTTTTAAAGGTCATGTCCAAATTTTAATGGACATGTTCAATTTCTAAAGTTCATGTGCTTTTTTTAAAATATTATTTGTGAATAAATGTACAGTATATATGACAGTATGTGTGCACATGTGATTTTAATAATCTATGGAAGTCCATTTAAGTAAAACAATAAAACGTCACAGTGCAATCAGTCGGCAGCAATTATACCATGTCCGATTTTCACATTTGAACTTGTCCATTTTTTGAAGAACGTGCTTTTTTTAAGTCCATTTCATTTTTTAAAGAACATGGCCATGTTTTAATGGACATGTCCATTCTTTAAAGGGTATGTCATTTTTTTCAAGGTCATGTCTATTTTTTTAATTACTCTTTATGTATACATGTACAATAGAGAAGGAGAGAGTGACATTCCTGGGGCTAAATTCATGTTCTCCTCACAAAATACTCAACCGGTGTAAGGCAATTGTCTTTTCCCGAGACCTGATGAGGTATTCTGAGGAGAAATTGTTAGAGGAACTAAAGAATTTTAATGTAGTGGCAGTAAAATGGGTTGGAACAGTCGACACCAGCTCTCCTTCTAACTTTTGAAACGTTAATCCTTCCAGAATCAGTTAAGCTGGTATGGTACCACCTCAAGGTAAAGCCATATGTGCCCAACCCTATGCCGTGCTTCCACTGCCAGGGTTATGGGCATGGAGTCAGCTCTTGCTGTTTTAAGGAAAATGGACAACCAAGAGTGTGTGTAAAGTGTGGTACAACAGGTCATCAAGGAGATGACGACTATCCAGGTCCAATATGCTGTTACCACTGCAAAGAAGCCCATGAAGCTTCTTAAAAGCAATGTAAAAGTTACAATTTGAAAAAGAAGTATTGGTAATAAGGAGCAAGGCGAAAGTTAGTTCTCCAGAGGCATAGCGATGTGCCCGTGTGCTGTTTGCACAGTCAGGTAAGTCCTTTGCCACGGTTTTGCCCATCCTCTTTCCCGATATCCCATGCCTTCCAATACTTCTTACACCACACATTCTGCCACTACCTTTAAACCTCAGTCCTCAAATGCTGAAACTGCCTCTGGTGAGTTGTTCCACCAGAAACGGAGTAGGGGTGAAGAGTCTATTGAGGAGACTCTTCCTCCCAAAGCAAGGTCTTTGGAGCCATCAGTCTAGGCTCCAGAGGCCTCAACGGTGACAGTTATAGCTGCCACCACATCCACAGGGGCATGCACTGCTAGGCAGAATAACCCTGAAGCAAAGGCTCAGGTAACCCCTTTGCCTCTTTAAAAGACTCCTTTGAGAGCGGGGTCTATGGAGCCATCAAGCAGGGCTCCAAAAGTCTCAATAGTGACAGCTCTAGGGCTCTCCCTCTCTCCCTTCCCTCCCCCCCCTCCTCTCTCTCTCTCTCTCTCTCTCTCTCTCTCTCTCTCTCTCTCTCTCTCTCTCTCTCGCCCTCTCTCTCCCTCGACCTCTCTCACTCTCTCACTCTCTCTCTCCACAGGGGCATGCACTGCTTGGTAGAATAACCCTGAAGCAAAGGCTCAGATACCCCCTTTGCCTGTTTAAAAGACTCCTCTGAGAGCGGGGTCTATGGTGTCATCAGGCAGGGCTCCAAAGGCCTCAATAGTGACAGCTCTAGGGCTCTCCCTCTCTCCCTTCCCTTCCACCCCCCTTCCTCTCTCTCTCTCTCTTTTCCCTCGCCCTCTCTTTCTTTCTCTCTCTCTTTCCCTCGCCCTCTCTTTCTTTCTTTCTCCCTCTCAGATTGGTCATTGGTCAAATGCTGTCAATGCCACGCCCTCCTACTAACAGGGGTGACCAATAGGGCGGCGTGCCCATGGCATCGCCGCCCTACTGACCTAATCCACGCCCGCTGCGCTCATGACCCTATAGCTGACCTGGACACTCTACCTCGTGTCGCGGCCCCGCTCGCCCGGTCTCTCCTGTACAAGCCGGCCAACTCAAACTCGGTCCATGCTACCATGCTAAGTGTCTGTGCTAGTGCATTATTTCTCTACCATGTTTCTTCGAATTTCCTTTTGATGGGAGATTATCTTTATTTTTTTAGTGAGAGTAATTTTCTTAGGCGTGTTTTATCTTTAAATTCATTTTCTTCTCGAATGCGCTATGCCCGCGTGGGCATATTCTAGGCATATTTTCTTATTTATATTCCCATTGTGTTAACCGGTGCCTTATTGATGTAAATTTCGTTTATCATTTTTCAGTGCATTTATTTCGGCTCGGTTTTACGATACATTAGTGGGAATATTATTGAAATAATGTAAAAATTGTGAAATTATCCATAAACATTTTTTTTTCCTTTCACCAGACCATCCCTACCTATCCTAGTTCCTAACTTTCCCCCTTTCCTTAAACCCCCTCCTTCCACATTTCCCCTCCCTCTCTACCTATTTTCAATATATCTATGAAGGTCACTTGCGTTAATATTCTAGTGTCGTGATATTTGTTTCAATGTTATTTTCAATTAAACAAATGATTTAATATATGTACGTTATATTTTGTAAATGCGATTTCCAATTGACTTCACACTTGCTTTTCGCGATCGAATTCTGACCGCGCAAGACCTGTCTCCCTGCCCTTTTTTAACCGTGTGATATCCAGAGTTCATTATCAGTTCGTCATCTTAGTGTTAATTTCCAAATATTAGATTTTTTTTCTTTTCTTGTTTTGTATACATTTACAATTATGATGTGTTGTTTTATTCGTATTTTTCATAGTACAAATACAGTTAATAAGTTTTATGTGTACAAATGTTTTACTCGTTTATTTTAATTATGGTTCACTTAACATTTAGTACCCCAGGTCATTTCAGGTCAGGTCATGTCAAGTGATGACATTTTCTCCCCTCCTTTGACCTGTGTGTGAAATGCCTCATTCAACCATTTTCTTCATATTTCAAGTTTATTTCTTGTTTTCATTAGTTTTTTTTTTTCAAATAATTTGGAATTTTGATAACGAATTATCAATTTCCTTTTCATTTTTTTATATTGTACAATTTATTTATACTGATATACATTTATATATAAACATTTAGTTATTCTTACTTAGATTATTAATGTGATAATTATGGTAACTGTTATTCATTGGTGTTTCGATTATTTATCTTTTCTATGACAATGTGTTTCGTTTTCACACATTTTTTTTATTAATAGCTTCTGCTAATTATCGGATATGAAGCTGACTTCGATCGAACTCAGGTAAAATCGGTCACTCTGATCTGCCCACGATTAGAAATATATTGTTTCTATTTTCATTTCAATTGTATCTCGTTGTTAGAGATTACTTAAATTATATCAGCTACTACGATTTCATATTGTTCGTGATTTTCATAATTCATCTACAAATATCATCCTAACGATTTTCCATCTTTCTTCTTATGACAACCGTTAAGATGCTGACAGATTTTCACGGCATTTCTTTCATTAATTACTCTATATCGCGAACGTCATTTCATCTTTATTACGTGGTCCTTGGTGACGACCCCAACGACGGGTTTCTGGACATGTAATTAGTATTAAGTCGAATGTTGTCCTTCTTTATACGTGCCCAGACGCACTCTTATCGCCTAGCTGCGATCCGGCGCCCGTGTGCGCCCAATGTTTTTACGACTCTACGTGGGCATAGCACTGGCATTTCCCAACGGGATGGGATGCCCAATTTGCGTATTATTTTTGCTACGTATGAGCTCGTCCCGGCAGTACCCTCTTCAATCTGAAAATATGGTGGGGTACTGGCCGCTTTTCCACCGAGAATCTTTAGGCTTAAGTTAACATAACTTGCAACCACGAGAGTTGTCCTATCGGCCGATCAGCGGTCTGCTTGCACCATGCGTTGCTCTGCAAGCTCTGTCTGTTCCGTGACAGACTTGTCACCATTTCATACATTTCACATACTGTTGCAGTATCATTTCTATGATTTCGAACAGTAGTTGATATAACGTTGCAATTGCTGTAGAGTAATAATTATATTACCATATTTATGATGTTCTTTTCGTGCAGTTAGATCGGTATTTATTTTCCTTGACCTCTAAATTTTTTCCACTTCGTTTACATACCCCGTCCCCATCCTCGCCTCGCCCTTATCAATTCCACCTCGCACGCCATTCTATTTCTTATTACTCTCACTCACTTTATCTATCTGCTATGATTCTATACCTACTCTACCACTATTATATTTTCTACTCGTGTGCTATACTCTGACTTATTCACTTTATAACTCTAACTTATTTACTCACTTATCTCGTCTGTTCACCCATCACGTTAATTGCACAAGAATTACATGCATATTGTCTAGCGCCAATCTTGTATTCTTGCCTTGCATTACGTTTTATCGTGCCATATGTTATTATTAAGCGTATATGATGTAATGAGTCACTCCCAAGTGAACATGAGGACTACATTTACCTATTTTCATTATTGCTTTGCTTCAAAATGATGAAGGTGTCGGTGATAGACATATTCTAATTGATACTAATTTCTTATAAGTCACATATATATTGTATGTACTATTGCACAGCACACTGTTAACCTCTAGGGAAGTCTGTCGTTCAAGATAGTCCTTCCGGACGCGACAACTTTTCCTTCCTTATAGCCATGCACAATGCTTATTTATTGTAGATTTTCACCTCTACCTATCCTGAGACAATTGTAACTCAAGCAAGTCCTTGCAGACTATTGCAATTGTCTCCCTAAGCATGTTCCTCTTCTATCTCTTGACAGTGAAATTATATAAAAAAAAAGTGATTATAAAAATTGAAAATTGAATATAACATTATTAAGTACTATTTTCTTGATTATATCTTACATACGGCCCTTGTCCCACAACCCCCCCACCTCCCATTTCGCCCTCCTGTCTCTCTGTCTGTCTCTGCCCTTGGTGTACTTATTTCAGAAAATCGCGGATCAGCTGCGCGAGAAGTCCGGGACGCAGCCTGCCAGGACCCACACCTAACACGGCCGACGACACTTGCTACTCCCGTCGAGGACGATGGGTGGGTGCGTGAGCCGAGCAATCTCAGATTGGTCATTGGTCAAATGCCGTCATTGTCACGCCCTCCTACTAACAGGGGTGACCAATAAGGCGGTGTGCCCATGGCATCGCCGCCGTACTGACCTAAGCCACGCCCGCTGCGCTCATGACCTTATAGCTGACCTGGAACCGTACAGACACTCTACCTCGAGTCGCGGCCCCGCTCGCCCGCGGCCTCCCGGGGGCTACCCCGGTCTCTCCTGTACAAGCCGGCCAACTCAAACTCGGTCCACGCTACCAAGAATCTCCCATCAATAAATATACGCAACAGACCGTGCGTTTTACAAGTCCGTCATACTCCCCCTCGCCCTCTCTCTCTCTCTCTCCCTCTCTCTCTCTCTCTCTCTCTCTCTCTCTCTCTCTCTCTCTCTCTCTCTCTCTCTCTCTCTCTCTCTCTCTCTCTCTCTCTCTCTTCCTCCCTCCCTACCTCTTTCTCTCTCCCTCCCTCTCTCTCTCTATGAATAGAAAAATATTCGTCCACTTGAAGACTAAGCTATAACCAACCACATACGAACAGATATCATTCATCTATTTCCCTATCTATCAATTCATTGGTATTTAGCCGAAGCAGACAATCGCCATCATTTTTATCCCTTGCTTATCCTCTTTTCTCCGAAATTTAAGAGCAAAACGTCTTACAAAATAGGTATCGGCTATTCCAGTGACCTCAATGCTACATAGAAAGGAATCCAGCCACGAGGAAGCAGCGGGTGTAAGAAACAGGGGTGCAGATACCTTGGCGTACGTGGTATACTTGTACCTTGGCTTCTCAAGAACGCTGGAATGTACTATTTGTTTTTGAAAAAAGGAATAAATAGAGAGAGAGAGGAAAATATGTATAGTGCACATGGTAATTACATGATTGGTTGTTACGTTTCTGTTTCGCAGGGACGATGATCTGTTTGCTACTTTTTTTGATGAAAGAGAGAAAGACAAAACATATGACAATGCAAATTTAGTATAACTGGTATTTACATGATTAACACCGTCTTCAGTATTAACATATCAGTTTCACTGCAATATGATACACTGTAACCGCTTGGTTACAGTGTATCATATTGCAGTGGTAATTACATGATTGGTTGTTACGTTTCTGTCTGTTTCGTAGGGACGATGATCTTTAGACTACTTTTTTGATGAAAGAGAGAGAAAAAGACAAAACATATGACAATGCATATTTAGTATAACTGGTATTTACATGATTAACACCGTCTTCGGTTTTAAGATATCAGTTTCAATGCAATATGATACACTGTAACCGCTTGGTCGCCAGTTTGCTCGACCCCGCAGTAACAAGCGATGATCACGCGAGTGGGTGGCCGCTCGCCATTCGCCAGGCGGGCCACACGCTATGATCACGCAAGCAGACGGCTTGGCCCTTAATCACACGTGGGGTGGCCACGCGTGGTTGGTTATTCCCTTGTTCTGTGATCCTCACCTCTTGTGTATATATATGCCTAACCTTTATAAAATAAACACCACTTGTTTTACTTTTCCTTCTCAGCTCCGAGGAAATTCTACAGTCAACCACGGCTACATTGGTGACCCCGGAGTGACCTCTAGCAACGGCATCCGCCCTCCTGCAGTCACTCCGCCGTTCAGCATGCCGTCTGACGACGACGACGACACGTCAACCACCAACCCTTCAGCCGCGGCAGCGCAAGTCAAGCTCCCCACCTTCTCAGCGATCGATGCTCCCACCTGGTTCCGGCGAGCTGCAATGTAATTCCGCCTGAGGAGGGTAACTGCCCAGGCCGACCACGTCCTCGCGGCCCTTCCAGATGAATTTTTTTTTCCCGCATCTCAGAGTGGTTGATAGCCAAGGGCGATACTACCATCAATTACGATGGCCTCAAAACTTTCCTCCTGCAGCGCTTCACTCCATCAGCAGCAGCGCGAGTGACAAAGCTCCTCCAGCTCGCCAAGCAGCCTCTCGGCGACCAGAGACCATCCGATGCCTTGCTCGAGATGAAGGCTCTGACAAGACTCCCTCCAGCAGCCGACGGAACAGCAAGACAGCTGGACTTGTTTCGCGCTCTTTGGCTTCATGCTTACCAGAAAATATTTGTGCAGTCATCTCGCAGAGGAGATGGATGAAGCCGACCTGAAGGAGATGGCGGACCACCTAAATGATGCACACGCGTCGGCAACCAATCACTTCAACGCAGCGCCCCCGCCAGGCGAGGACGACATTGCAGTGATCAACCGTACTCCATCCAGTCCGACAGCAACCCAACCTGCGGCCACGACAGCAGCAAAGCAGCATAAAATTCGCCGACGGCCTCAGCTATTTTCACGCCAGATTCGGCCACGACGCGAGGAACTGCAAACCAGGTTGCCCCTGGCCAACGCATAAGGCCCCCGGCTGCACCAATACCTTTTTTCTGCAAGACCCCATAACAGGCGTCCGCTTCCTAGTGGACACCGGCGCTGCCCGCTCGCTCCTGCCAGCCTCTCGGTGGAAGAAGCCCCACCAACTACAGCCTGTCATCAGACTCACCGCAGCCAATGACACACCAATCCCCACATACGGCCGCAAACATCTCAACATCCGCATCGGCAGCCGTACGTATGGATGGAGCTTCGTGGTGGCCGACATTACCCTCCCCATGCTTGGAGCAGACTTCCTGGCCCACTACCAGCTCATCGTCGACATCTCCAGTGGCAGATTGGTCGATGCAGCTTCCCTCGCCACCACCCTCGCCCTTCAGTTGATTGATACTGCAGATGACTACGCACACCTGTGCTACTCCTACCCCGACGTATTTAAACCCGAGCTTCGCCAGCAACCTCAGACCCGAGCCAAGCACGGGATCTATCACCATATCAAGACATCAGGCCCTCCAGTATTCTCCAAGTTTCGTTGTTTATCACCCGACAAACTCGCCGCAGCAAAGCACACATTCACAGAGTTGGAGCGCCTAGGCATATGTCAAAAGGCGCCAAGTCCTTGGGCATAGTGGTAAAAAAGGACGGCTCCCTTCGTCTCTGTGGTGACTACAGATGTCTCAATATGCTTACCGAACCAGACCACTCCCCGCTGCCTAACATCGCCGACGTCACTTCCTTCCTCCACGGCGCCAAGATTTTTTCCAGGCTTGACCTAATAAACGGGTACTACCAAGTACCAATGCACCCAGAAGACATCCCCAAAACCGCCGTCACCACGCCCTTTGGTACTTTCACTTTCAATTACAACTGTTTGGTCTCAGAAACGCCGGAGCCACCTTTCAGCAGATGATGGATGGCATCTTGGGTGATTTATCCTTCTGCGTCCGCTACATCGACGACATCCTCATCTTTTCTTCCTCCAAACAGGAACATCTGTGACATCTTTACAGTTTTAGACCGCCTACAGCAGAGGGGCCTGGTAGTGCGATACGACAAGTGTGTCTTCGGCGTTAGAGAAGTGGACTTCCTGGGGCACCGCCTCTCTCCCGCAGGTGTCACCCCCTCCTAGACAAGGTCGTGGCAGTCAAGCAATTTCCCATGCCATCTTCAGTCAAGACACTCCAAGAGTTCATGGGAATGGTGAACTATCACCGCTTCCTGCCCGGCATTGCATCCATCATGGAACCCTTGTACACTGCACTTGCAGGGAAACCCAAGGACCTGACATGGGGCCCCCCTCAAGTAGATGCATTTCATAAGGCCAGAAGCTTGCCACGTACCTCGTTTCTACGGGGAAGCCCTTCCTCTCACCACAGACGCCAGCAACATCGCTATCGGAGCTGTTCTCGAGCAGGTGGTCGGAGGACTGCCCCGCCTTTTGGGTTTCTTCATCTTCAAGCTACTGAAGGCCGAAAAGAACTACTCAACCTTCGATAGAGAGTTCCTCGCCGTTCGCCGAGCTGTCCATCATTTCCGCCGTTTTCTTGAGGGCAACACCTTCATGATTCAGATGGATCATATGCCCCTAGTCCACGCCTTCACGAGACAAGCCAACACATGGTCCCTCTTCCAGCGCCGTCATCTCTCTGCCATCGCCAAGTTCAACTGCTCCATTCGACATCTACCGGGCAGGAAGAACCCTGTAGCCGACGCCCTCTCCAGAGTTTCCATCGACGCAGTTCACTTAGGGCTCGACTACAACCAACTCTCTAAAGAGCAGCAACATGACCCAGAGACGTCAGCCTCAAGTGGAAGGACGTCCCTGTGGACGAAGCAGGTACCACAATCCTCTGCGACATCAGCACCAGTCGACCGCGCCCGTGGATTCCAGCCTCCCTCCGTTGTCACATTTTCAGCCTCATCCACGGCCTGTCCTATCCCTCTCGACGAGCAACAGTACGCCTCCTGAAGCAGAAATTCGTGTGGCACAGCATCTCCAGAGACGCAAAGGACTGGGTTCGATCCTGCACCGCCTGTCAAACCTCCAAAATTCTGCGACATACCGAAGTGGGTCCCGGATCTTTCCACCAGCCGCAGAGGCGTTTTGCACACATCCATGTCGACGTAGTAGGTCCCCTACCGCCATCAGAAGGACATCGTTACCTCTTCTCCGTAGTGGACCGTTCAACTAGATGGCCTGAAGCTCTTCCTATGTCCAACGCCAGTTCCGCCTCCTGCGCCGCCGCTCTGCTCTCCGGGTGGATTTCGAGATTCGGCATCCCTGCCCACATAACGTCCGACGGGCACCTCTTTCACTTCGCAGCTCTGGATATCCCTGGGGCAGCTATTGGGCACCTCCATCCATCAAACCACGGCCTACAACCCGGAAGCTAAAGGCATGGTAGAGCGTTTCCACAGAACCCTGAAAGCTGCTCTGATGTCTCGATGTAGCAACTCAATGTGGTTTTCGCAACTTCTCTGGGTCCTTCTCGGTCTTCGAACGATTCCAATGGAAGGGCTCGACGTCTTCCCAGCAGAGATGGTTTTCGGCGGCCTCCTCGTGGTTCCCGGTGAATTCTTCCCCAATGCTCCATCCAGCGACGATATCGCCAGACTACGACGCATCGTCGGGAAGTTCGCCCCCAGCAAACAGACCAACAGGCCACCCGAACACCATTACGTCCCCAAAGATCTACGCACGACGAAGTGTGTTTTCCTCCACACCGACGCCCACACGCCTCCCCACACCTCTCCCTACTCTGGCCCATATGAAGTCATTGAGCAGAAGGAGAAGGCATTTCTGCTGCGGATCAAAGGCGCCAACGATTGGATCTCGATAGATCGCCTAAAACCAGCGTATCTTCAGGACGACGATCCCCCCCTCCAGTACAGTTCTCCAGGGCGGGCCGCCCCCTCTCACATACCATGGGGTATCTTCGCTGATGGGGCAGTATTGTAACCGCTTGGTCGATAGCTTGCTCGACCCCACGGTAACAAGCGATGATCGCACGAGTGGATGGTCGCTTGCTATTCGCCACGTCTCGATCACGCGAGGGGTGTTCACTCGTGATTGGTCATTCTTGTTCGGTGATTCCTCACCTTTGTGTATCATTATTAGCGTTTTTATTACCGTTTTTATTGCTACGCCAGTGGGTCTTTGTCTCTGTGCGAAACATGTGTTAACATGAAGGGACCTAGGCAAACATGACGCAGCTGGCTGTGAGCGGAGGAGCGGAGGAACAAGCCAAGAGACGCAGTTGGGTGCTGCTCCTGTGAAGACCTCGTGTGTGCCTTTGTGACCTGATAAACTTTGTGTTGCCCTGTTATAAGCTGTATCGTGCAGTGTGACATGCTGATTTCCCCCTGTATTGTGCCTATAGAAAAGTGTACGGGTAAATAACTTGTGTAAATAAAGGAAAGACTGTCATTTTGTGTTTATTTCGTGTTCTGCCTCACCACTTGGCGTTTTCCCTCCTGGTGTTCTGGGACACTGTGGTGCTCGGTGCCTCTTGGAGCTGTTCAGTGTTCACGACCCTGTGGATAGCACGCCGTCTGCCTAGCCTGCCTTGTGTTGGTGGCAGAGAGACGAGGCGGTCGGCGTAACATTATTATTATTATTGTTATTATTATCATTCTATTATTATTATTATTAGTGTCATCATTACCGTTATTATTATTATCTTATTATCATCATTATTATTATTATTATTATTATTATTATTATCATCATCATTATCATTACTATTCCTATTCCTATTATTATTATTATTATAATGATAATAATAATAATAATAATAATAATTGTTATTATTATTATCATTATTATTGTCATTGTTATTATAAGCGTTATTATTATTATTAATAATATTATTATTGTTTGCGTTATTATTACCAGTATTTTATTATTATTATTATTATCATTATTATTATTATTATTATTATTATTATTATTATTATTATTACTTTTTATTATTATTGTTACGCCGACCGCCTCGTCTCTCTGCCACCAACACAAGGCAGGCTAGGCAGACGGCGTGCTATCCACAGGGTCGTGAACAATGAACAGCTCCAAGAGGCACCGAGCACCACAGCGTCCCAGAACACCACAAGGGGAAACGCCAAGTGGCGAGGCAGGGCACGAAATAAACACAAAATGACAGTCTTTCCTTTATTTACAAAAGTTATTTACCCATACACTTTTCTATAGGCACAATACAGGGGGGAAACCAGCATGTCACACTGCACGATACAGCTAATAACAGGGCAACACAAAGTTTATCAGGTCACAAGGGCACACACGAGGTCTTCACAGGAGCAGCACCCAACTGCGTCTCTTGGCTTGTTCCTCCGCTCCTCCGCTCACAGCCAGCTGCGTCATGTTTGCCTAAAACCCTTCATGTTAACACATGCCCAGGTCTTCCTTTTCACGTTAACACATGTTTCGCACAGAGACAAAGACCCACAGGGGTAGCATTATTATTATTTTTATTATTATTATTATTATTATTATTATTATTATTGTTAGCGTTGTTAGTAGCGGTATTATTATTATTGTTACTATTATTATTATTATTACTATTATTATTATTTTTATTATCATTATTATTATTATCATTATTATTATTATATTTATTATTATTATCATTATTCTTATTCTTATTCTTATTATTATTATCATTATTATTATTGTTATTATTATTATTATCTCATTATTATTATTATTATTACTATTATTATTATTATTATTATTATTATTATTATTATAGTTATCAATATTTTCATCATTGTTATTATTATTATTATTATTACTATTATTGTTGTTATTATTATTATTAGCGTTATTATTATTGTTACTATTATTATTAGCGTTATTATTATTATTACTATTATTATTATCATTATTATTATTATTATAATTATTAGCGTATTTTATTTTATTATTATCAATCATTATTTCTATTATTAGTAGTAGTAATATCATTATTATCGTTATTTTTTTTTATCATTATGTTATTATTGTTATCATTATCTTCATCATTATTATTATCATTACCATCGTTATTAATAATATTACTATTATTATTATTAATATCATCATCATCATAATGATCCTTCTCTTCCTCTTCTTTATAATCATCATCATCGTCATGATTATCATCATTATCAGCAATATCATCCTCATCATCATTATCATCCTCATCACCATCATCGTCACACCACCGCTATCATCACAATTAAAATAATTAACATCATCGTCACCCGTTATAATCACCTAGATTAGATTGAACTGTTATTATTATCAATGAATTAGAAATGCATTTGCAGTAAGATAAGATCACCATTATCATCACCGTCATCATCATTATCTCCATTATCAGCATCATCCTTCTTTATAATCATTATCATCATTACAATCTTCGTCATTATCCCCATCATCATAAATTTATTTCCATTAACCTCAACTTCATTATCATAATCATCTTCATCATTATCATCATCATAACCAACCTCGCCATCATCCCCATCTCTGTTATCACCATTACTATCTTCATCATTATCACCATCTTTATTATCAATATCATCACCACTACCATCATCATCATCATAACACTAATGCCACCATCACAATCATCACCATCATTATTAAAAGCATTTCTTGGTGGTGGTGGTGGTGGTGGTGGTGGTGGTGGTGGTGGAGATGGTGATGTTGATAATAAGATTCATTCACCTATGGTTTATATACAACAAGAACAAGACAGTGTGATATTGTGACTGCAAAAATCAGTTTTGGATATAGATTGTATTGGCAGATCAGTACAGTTTGTAATGTTAATGGTTAATGGTTAAAAGCAAGATAAATGTGCTAGACATCTAAGGTCATGTAGCACTATAGTTAATGTTAGGGAAGGGTGGTTGAGTTAGTGATTAGTTGTCTAAGCTGGGCAAATTGGTGAGTGAAAGGGTTAGGGTCGGGTGTGGTAAGGAGTTAGATTAGATGAAGGATATGTATGCGTTTGAGGAAAGAGAATAGGTTGTTGAAGCAGAAAGTGTGGGATTCTGTAAGGATGTCTGATAGGTTGGGAGGTCGGTGAAGGGAGGATAGGTGGGGGGAAAGCAGAGGTACGGGTTGTTTCAAAACGTGGGCATGACAATAGGATGTGTGGGATTGAAAGGGGAACATTACATAAGGAACATAAGGGTGGATCAGATTGTGACATCAGATAGGAGTGTGTTAGACGGGTGTGGCCAATGCGTAAGCGGGCGAGAGCGGTCTCCCAACGTCTGTTCCGATGAAATGGAGCTGACCAGGAGGAGATTGATAGTTTTACAGAATGTAATTTATTAGTGCGGAGGCTTGACCAAAAAGATTGCCATCGATTATACAAGGTCTTAAGGTGTGGGTAATAATCCGTGGCTGGGGTACGTGAGAAGCGTGGTTGGTATGATGTGGACATAGCGGCGTGGCGTGCTAGTGTATCTGCCTGTTCATTGCCGGGGATTCCAACATGGCTAGGGACCCAGCAAAATTTGATTGTTTTATGGCGTGTAGACAGGTAGAACAACCAGTTCTGGATCTTACAAACAAGGGGGTTGGTGGTGTGTATTGACTTTATGAGTTAATGAGTTACGGGAGTCAGTAAAAATTGTAAAAGAGGAAGTTTGTAATGTTGAAGAAAATAAGTGTAAACTGTGTAATGAAGAATATAAATGAACACTTGTACATTATATCTCTGAGTGCCATGTGTTATAGCCTTTCAGACCACCTAGCATGAGGTGCGGAGAACTACGTAACTATTTCATATTATCTGATGTCTTAGAAGATATACTTATGTTTTATCCTAAATTTGGAATGTAGCATCACATGGCTGCATATCAAAGGTAGCAATGCCTTTCCACGCCCAAGCTGTACTCCGACGTGGCAGATGAGTAGATAAACGACTGTGTACTTGTTCCTTCCCCTAGTTGATATAGTACTTATCACAATAATGTTATAGCCTAAAATTGAAATGTAATACCATTATATGTTATAACCATGCATCATATGTACCACAGCTTGTCCACGCCTGTAGTTAACCAAGGTGGAAAATAAAGGACTAAACTAACTTTACTATGCCAGATATATGTATAACTGTAATCATGATCGCCCACACCTGAGCAGATAGCCAGGGTGGTAAATAAACTTACTTAACTATATCCTAAATTTACTGTGTAAAACTGCCATATACAAAGAACAGTTATGTAGACTCAGTGGCAAAAGCATATCAACGTGATATTGTTTTGTATGATGTATGATTTATATTTTATTTTACCATGTACAATCACAGTAGTCACAGAATACTGTACTATGTCAAATATATGTAAAACTGTAATCACGATTGCCCACGCCTTAGCATATAATCCGGGTGGTTAATAAACTTACATAACTGAATCAGAGCCAAACGAGACAAAATGGCGGAATTTCCCGCGAGACCCGATGCTGAATTCGAAACAGCCTCCGACAGCTACGAAAACCGCCGTCGACTACGGCAGAGGCAGGGTGAAGACAAGGGAGAGGGGCGGAGATCGGAGATTCGTTGCAGAAAAAGTTTACCATGTTGCACGTTTCTCTCTCTCTGTCTCTCTCTCTTTCAACATAAGAAAGACGCGAGCCGTTCCGTTCCCTCTCTCTGTATCCTTTCTATGGCATCGAGCGCCGCCAGACAGCGAGGCGCCAATTATTGAACCGATTATTGGACTCTGAAATTTAATTAAGGATCTTGTAATTGTTTATGGTAGTAACACATCTTTTTATTATTATTATTATTATTATTATTATTATTATTATTATTATTATTATTATTATTATTATTATTATTATTATCATCATTATCATTACTAGTAGTAGTAGTACTAGTATAATTATTATTATTATCAATATTGTTATTATTAGAAGCAATAGTAATATTGTTAGTACCACTAATATTATCATTACTACTATTGTTATCATTGTTATTATAATGTGTTATTATTATATCACTGTCGTTATTAACATAAGTAACGTTATTATCACCATTATTGCATTATTATTGTCATTATCAATATCACTATTGTTGTTATGATGATGATTATTATTATGACTAGTATTATCAACATAATTATTATTATCATCAATATTTTTTTATGGTTACTACTACTATTATCATTATCATTGTCATCATTATTTGACAACACAGCAACGGTATACATCGTTTGGCAGATAACAAAATAATAATATTAATAATAATAATAGCAACAATAATAATAAAGATAGCGATAACGATAACGATAATGATAATAATAATGATAATAATAATAACAATAATAAAAATAATAATACTGATAATAATAATAATAATAATAATAATAATAATAATAATAATAATAATAACAACAAAAATAAATAAATAAAAAATAATAATAATAATATAATAACAAGAACATGAACAATAATTCTTTTTCCTCTATTTCTTTTTCTTTTTCTTCTTTTCCTTCTTCTTTTAATCCTTCTTCTTCTCCTTCTTCTCCCTCTTCTTCATTTTCTTTTTCTTCTTCTTTTCCTTCCTCTTCTTCTTCTCCTCCTTCTCCTTCTTCTTTATTTTCTTCTTCTCCTTCTTCATTTTCTTTTCTTCTTCTTCTTCTTCTTCTTCTCCTTTTGGGGAAACATTTTTATTTCGCTGCATTTCTGCAGTCTCGAATCAAGAGAAATATGAAGCGAGAGAAAGACAGAGACAGACAGACAGACAGACAGACAGAGAGAGTGAGAGAGAGAGAGAGAGAGAGAGAGAGAGAGAGAGAGAGAGAGAGAGAGAGAGAGAGAGAGAGAGAGAAGAGAGAGAGAGAGAGAGAGAGAGAGAGGGAGGGAGGGAGAGGGAGACCATAAAAACCTACCATAAAACTAACCTAACCTAAACCTAACCTGATTCCCTTCTGGATTTCCACTGGGCTACATTGCCTACAAAGAGCCCAGTGCTGTCTGGACCTTGGATCTGAGGAGTGTTGTAGGGCAGGACTGAGGGAAGGACACGTGGTCATATATACAGATTTCAGGGAAACCATTGGCTGTCTACAGCACAGAATACTCAGAGACATCTACACTGACCACTGTGCTTACCATAGCGCAGAGTATTCTTGTTCAGGGTAGAATAATAATAATAAACTGGGTCCCAGCCACATTGGCATCTGCGGGAATGAGCTTGCTAACAGACTAGCTGACATGGGCAGGGGTATGTCCCCAAATCCCATGATCATGCAACCGAACCGAAAGATCTTGAGGCACAGGTCCAACGTCACAGCACTTGCTACTCTCCTGTAGCTTCACAGAGGGGAAACGAGAACCTCCCCCTCGACCAGATGGTCCTCAGACGCTACAGGTTATGAGCCATTGGCACTCTGAAACAATCACTAAAGGTGCCGAAGTCATTCTTCACAGAATCAGACTAGGTTGCCACCATCATCATCAAGGGGCTAACGCCGACGGGGGCAGATCTACCCTTCGCTTCCAACCACGAGCGCCCTCATGGCGAGTCTCCTGGTAGGCCCTCAACTCACCTCTAATTCCTTACGACAGGTCTCGTCGAGCTGCCCAAGCCATGACCTGGGTCGTCCCATAGGCTTTCACCCAGGATTGTCTCGCAAAGAGACAATCCTGAATTTCCTGAATGGCAGGGTCATCCACAGGTAAGTGAGCTAGGTGCCCATATAGCTTGAGTTGGGGTTCCCGGATTATGCAAGTAACAGGTCCCATGCCAGTCTCACGGTGTAGCCGACGGTTGGATACATAGTTCTGCCAACTGTACCCCATGATCTGGTGAAGAGACTTGTTACAAAAGGCATCAAGACAAGACTCCAAGGCACTAGATAGCATCTAGGTTTGCTTCCATAGAGCAAAATTGGCAGTATCAAGGCCTTGAAGACACATAGATTGGTCATTTTGCATAGGTATTGACATATCCAAATGCTTTTGTTGAAGTTCATGGCTCCTGTTGCCAGACCAATCCGTCTGCTGACTTATTGGTCTGAGAGCCCAGAGATATGGACTATGCTACCAAGGTATACAAAGCTCTCTGCAACTTCAACGTCCTCAACACAAGCATGGATCGACTGAACGGGTTCCCTAGCAGGCCCCCAAAGTCCTGAATCTTGGTCTTGGTCCAGACCTCTAGGCCTAAGGGATTCCCCTCATTGCTAAATGCATCAAGAGCCGCCACCATGATACGATAGCAACATCATCAGCAAAGTCAAGGACTGAGACCTTGATATTGCCTAGTGTTGCTCAACACTGACTTTGGCTAGTAGCTCTGCCTATTATCCAGTCTATGCAGGTGTTGAAAAGTGTTGGTGCAAGGACACAGCACTGTCTCACCCCTGAATTAACAGGGAAGAAGTTTGAAGGGTCCCCACCACACTGTACAACACTTTCAGTACCGGTATATAGACTTGCTATTAGGCCAATATTTGTGTTGGAATTCCCAGTCTCAGGATCTCCCATAACGATTCACGATGCACTGAGTCAAACACCTTCTTGAGGTTGATGTAGACCCACAACCACAACCCACAACCAACTCACGACGCATCCCACAATTACTTGAAGTGCTAGTATTTGGTCTATTGTGGACTTGCCAGGAATGAATCCAGACTGCTCCGGTTTCTGGTCCCTTGTAGGTGGTCGCGGATCCGTTTCTGAAGAATGTGGACAAAAACATTGTCTGGTATGCTGAGCAGTGTAATGCAACAGTAGTTGTTTCAGTCCCAACGATCCCTTTCTCCTATCGAAGGATGACCATGCCCCTCAACAGGTCAGGGTAATGGTACCAGACTGCCAGATGGCAGTCAAGACTGCATGCAAGCCCTGAGCCATAGGTTCACCCCAGCCTTTAGAAGTTTAGCAGGGATATCACATATGTCTGCGGCTTTCCCACACCTCAGCTTGGAAATCGCTATCCTGACCTCCATTAGGTAGGAGGTTCCTCGCTGATGGGTGGGTCCGGCATAGGTATTGTGATAACACTTGCATCGAAGCTAACTGTTGGAGGGTCTGGTACAACTGCTCAAAATACCCAGTGTTCACAAATCCCAACATGATCTGAGATGATCTGTCCATCCACTGAACGGACTGCAGCCATCTGCAAGGAGGGCTTAGAGTTCAGCTGTCTCAGAACTTGGGAGGCAGGGCAAAGGTTATTTACCAAGAAATGGCCTTCAACCTCCTCAGCATGATTCCTGATGAACTGTTCCTTGTCCCTTCTCAGCAGTCTTCGAGCTCTATGCACCAAAGAGCCACACAAGACCTGATTGCCATTCAGCTGAGCCATGCAACACACTTCACTGGCCTCCAATGTCTCCAGGGAGATGGAATTCTGCCTTGCCCTCAAGCATATGCTGCACTGCTTCAAGTGTTTCATGCTTGAAGAACTTCCACAGAACTGGGTCCATCAGGTTATCAAGTTCTGTGAATCGATCAGAGACTGCCATGGTGAACCTACGAGCACACTCATCCTCCCTCAGTCTATCCAAGTGAAACACCTTAGAGTGGCCATTGGAGGGACAGGGAGTTTTGAAGTGAACCTGTAGGGTAGCCACAACCAGCCTATGGTCAGTGCCACAGAACAAGAATGTGGTCGATCTCCTTGGCCACTGTACCTGTATCACTACACTATGTCCAGCGATGTGGGTTGGAGCGCTGACACCAGGAGCCAGAGATCCTCATTCTCTGTTCTCACTTCTGGGATCATCTCCCCAAGCTATGAGGGCTGACAGACATCTCATAGCCAGCTCGATTATAGCCAGATACCACATTGAAGTCACCCAGAACAATATGAATATCTCGCTGGGGACAATTGTCTGCCACGGATGAGAGTTTGGCGTAGAAAGCCTCTTTCACATCAAGTTTGCAAACATCAGTAGGAGTGTATACAGCAATAAGAGACATGTAGCCAATAGCATGCTTCAGTCTCAATGCCATAATATGCTTCTCAACCAGTGTTACCTCAAGTACCGATGGCTGAAGTCGGTTGGAGATGACTATGGCTACTCCCTGGAGGTCATGACCATCGCTGCGGCCTGACCAGTAATAGGTGTACCCACCCATATTGATTGTGCCGCTGCTAGGTCTTCTCACCTCCGAGAGGGCAGCCACCTCAACCCCCAATCGCTCCAGTTCCCTCGATAGCACAGGTAACCGTTCATCCTGCCACAAGGATGTTCCAAGCACCTACACAGAGAGCTCACCTGAGGTTAAGCCTCAGATGGTCACTCCTGGTGCACACCACCTCTGCCACTCCCGTCGACGTTGCCCCAAATAAAAGGGGTCGGCAGGCTGTGGGATCCCTGTCCATCTGTGGAGTTCCATAGGGCTTCATGGTGGGTTGGCACCTGCCAGGGCGCAAGCGAGACATTTGCCCTCCCAATGGGACCCACAGCCCGCCTTGCTTGCTGGATAGGATGAACATTACCCCTCCCCCCAGCACATCCATTTATTTAGGACGTTGCCAGTGGGTTATCTGGGGGGAAGGCTGGGAAGGCCCATCTCCCCCGAGCCTCCCAATTACCCCAGGGTGACTAGCGGGCAGGAGTTCATACAGAGCCAGAGTGTGTCTACACGCCGGTGGGCCATGGCTTCATACCTTTGGGGTACCACCGCGCATGGTAAATCATACAAACAATTGATTATGCAACTCAGGACTGCCCGACTGGGGAGCCTAACGGTTCCCCCATTCATCTTCACTTCAACTCGAGCACCCAGCCATACAAGTGGGCACTCATACCTGCACAATCATTCCCCAAAGAGATAAGACACCAGTACAAGTGGCAGA
>NC_051388.1:50410328-50417828 GCF_015228065.2 Penaeus monodon | reverse complement strand
GACTTGGCTGAACCTAGTCCTAACCCGCTGTGGTGCCCAGCCACAGCAGTGACCTCCAGGCGACAAATGCAACTTCTTGTGCCTGGGCAGGGCGCGAACTGCCGACCCCTCGGATGGGAGGCCAACACGTTACCAATGTACTAGCCCGTAGGCTATTCAATACTTTGTGTCATTCTACACAAATTTGTCTAAATTCATACTTTCAGAAAAGCAACTGGAATCTGATTGTTGGAGTCAAGGATGGCCTGCTAAACCAGCAATACTTTGAATTTTGCTCCTACTTTGTTTGATCAAAGATATATTGCTACCAATGCAATTTATCTCCAATAGTGATCATGAAAGAGATTTGCTTCTGCATCTTTACCATGCCTGCCTCCTCTACCACGGAACAAAGGACGTGGGGAACTCTGCGATGCTACCATTGACTTGGATGAGCCGTCCTGGGCTCTACTTCCACCAACGAGGCGGGCGCACTTGCTGTGCACCCGCACGAGGCTGGTGCTTCACCCGCCATTTGCGCCTCTCTCACTTGACTCGAGTGCGACTTCATAAGCAGTGGCCAGTGAAATACGAGCCGCCAGAGACGGTGTTAAGAAATAATAAGAACATGGTTATAAAAATAACCAATGAATGTATTTTAAACTAAGTCTCATTACTTGGATGGCGTTGAAGTCTCCCAGAAAAATAAAGATTTATTTATTTTCCAAGTACCATACCGTAGACAGTTACAGCCCGAAATGTACAGTTTTCACGAAAACTGATACATTACCAGTTTTCCTAAGTATCCTATCCTTCCAGTGTCAATATAACCCCTGAAGAGAGTAATAGTCATTACATATTTTTTTCTTTCTTTCTTTCCCTCTCTTGTCATGGTGGTTTGGGTCCTTTGGGTTGTTGTTTCTTACATGATATTTCTAATTATTTCTTATGGTTTACACAAGTGTTTTTATGCAGAGTTTATCAGCACTAGTTTGTTTTGCTTTTGTTTTCTGTTTTTTTCAAAGTTAATCTTCATTTTGGGTTGGAAATTAACTAGTTCATATTAGGGATTGATATGTGTTCCTGCTAACACTCTGATTAAAAATACTTATGGAGTTGGGATGCCAACTTAGGAGTGAAATTACATTGGTGAGTCATTTTTGAGTATATCTGGTGTGGCTTTCACGTGCATCACCCCCGCTGTAAGCATCTATAAAAATTTCCCATGACTGAATTCCTGTAGACCTCCCTAATGAGTGCGATTTAATCAATAAATAAATATCATACCATCGAAGAGCTTTCACTCGGTCCCAGTCAAATGAACAAATGATATTTACAGCATCTTAAGTTCTGGTTCTGACCAAGGCTGAATGCTCGAAACATGCTTGGGCTTGGGTCTCCTTAACAGCACATTGCTGGTTACTCGCAACCCCTGAAAGGCTGTAAGAAGGCTAGATGAATCGGAGTATATTAAGCTGATACTCTAGAACAGACCATAACTTTGCTATACCTGGGTTCCCACTTCCAGCTGAGGGATGCTCAAACTGAAGGGAAGAGGAAGAATTTTATGATCTTGCGTTTTTCTTCCAAACACGTCCACACAAGACGCTCAGCCTACACTATCTCCCTTTTCACATTTACACACTTACACATCCAACATTCAGCACATACATCCTGTATTTTCCTTCCACCCTTCTTTCATACAACACTCACACCTCCATACACAACACACACGGTTCACAAACCTACTAATCGGGTGGTGGCAGCATGCCATAGGCCTGGAACCTTACATCTGTTCACTGCAGACGAATCTTTTCCCTAATATAAATACTTGTATTCTCGGTAGAACCCGAACTCAACCAGACATATTGAAGTCTACTGGGTCTATGCCCCGCTACAATAGGAAATTATTTTTAATCTAACAACTTTCACAAATGTCTTATTCTTGTAATTACACACTTAATGAAATGTAAAACCAAACCCAATTTTTCATATATCTATGTGGTTTTAGAAAACTTATTCCACTGAAATCCTACCTTGAGTGACCTGTTGCTATCCAGGTAAACAGCACCAATGATCGCTTCCACCATATCCCCAAGTGCTTTTGGTATGTCCACATCCTGCAATAACAATATTATTACACCAAATTGCTATCACATTACAATAGTGCTGATGTTAAATAATAGATTAACACAAGTAAATCAAGAGTAGGTTCTACAGTAACAATCCATTTTTGGGATACATTGCTCCCAGTATACTATCAGGATCTTTGAAATTATGAATTTCTATACTTCTTGTTATACATATGTATATTACTGGAACACCAGATTTTGACAACCAGTTTTAGAACTTTAACTCAATGCTGCCGGGAAGATGCTGTGCTCACTTTTGTGTGTGTGTGTGTGTGTGTGTGTGTGTGTGTGTGTGTGTGTGTGTGTGTGTGTGTGTGTGTGTGTGTGTGTGTCTGCGTGTGTGTGTGAAACGTCTCTGCACATGGATGGCTCTGATAGTGCTTAGCCACAAAGGAGTCAATTAGTAGACCTTGTGACCTTGCCTGATTTCACCTGAAAAATATTTTTTTTACTAATGCTATGAATATCGATGGTGTTATTTTTATCATAGACATTATAATTACTATACTGTTATAGACATTAGTAAGAGCAATATAAGATAATGTAAAATATTTTCGAAAATCAGGCAAGAGAGGCAGTACTCGTAACTGGCTCATTGGTGTCTTAGTACAAGTGTGTAAAAAGAATTAATAAAGTAAACTCACAGTAGGGATGGCATGTATGCATATGCCATGCCTGTTGGATTTGGGTTAATGCAGCAAAAAAAAAAAAATAATAATAATAATAATAAAAATTAAAAAAAAATAAAAAATAATAAAAAAATAAAAAAATAAAAAAATAAATAAAAAAAATAAATAAAAGAGAGAGAGAGAGAGAGAGAGAGAGAGAGAGAAAGCAAAAACTTGAATATGTTGTAACTAGGGATATAAAAGGTGACTGACAGCTAATTTAGAAAACATTGTTGAACTGGTAATCAATCTACAGAGAAAGGACAAATTCTGAACCACAAAGATGCATCTGGTTAGTTTACTTTCATATAAATTCATTATAGCTCAAATATGCATACAGGATAGTTCCAGTATGTATAATTAACTCATTAGATCCAGTTAAATCACAGCAATGAAATCACCAAAAAATCCAGCCGTCGGGCTTACATGAGCAGCCGCTCTGCCAAGTGGCTGCTTGTAGGCCGGGTGCATGCGAACACATGTGAGCAGTAACAGGACGCTATACTTCATATTTGCAAAGTTATTTATTCTTTTTATGAATGGGTGTTTTTAGCTTTTTGGTCATTTTCCAATGTCTATATCTGCCATTTGATTTGCATTATCCAGATGGTAATAGTTTTTTTCTTTGCACACTCTCTATCATCATGAGTAAAATAACTTCCCAATAGGCTTGTGCACTAGTGGTGAGTCTTTTCCATCACCTCAGCCTTCTACTGAAATGCTCACAATGCGTCACCCGACCTACATCTAGATTTTCCCATGATGGCATGTGCACTTCACCCATCATCATGACATGATGGTCATGTCACCCAGATCCAAGGGATTTAGACTACTGCGGAAAAAATTTAATGTTTCTCACAATATGCACACATATCTGAGAATGACATTAATCATATTCCATTCCTCTTGGAATTAGCAAAATGGCGAGATAAGAAAGGACACCTACATCACAATCTTGCACATCATCCTCTGTGTTTAGCTCCTCTCCTAGGGGATCTTGACTGAGAATGGACAGAAACTTGTCAATGGAAGCTTCAAGTTTTGGGTTAAGGTGCAACAGGTGTTGATGAAGTTTTCCCTTTGCTGCTGCTAGCCCAAGAGTGTCATTCTTAACAAAATATGACCTGTAAGAAATCAATAAATGCTTGTTACTTTCCTATTATAATACAAAACATTTTTTGCAATACCTCAAGATTTGCAGGATATCCACAATTAGAGTTTGAACCTCACTTCACAGGTGCAAAAAAGAGAAAGTAGTAGAACCTGCTCACCTCTGTGAGCAGGTTCAACTCTTAAGGTTATAAGCAACTAGTAACAATTTGATTAATTTTGTAACGATGATGCAAAACTAATTTGGTAATGACATTAATTTTTTTTTTTTTTTTTTTTTAGTCATTAATAATTTTTACTACATGAATTGGTCAGTTTGGTCAACTTCAAATTGAACTGGTTTTATTTATATGGCACATGTAAGCCTGTCACAGACAAGGAACCTTGTATATGATGTGTAATCCCCATCCAAAGGTCAAGAATATTTACCTACATACATGCATACATATATATTGTATATACATACTATATATTTTATATATATATATATATATATATATATATATATATATATATAATATATATATATATATATATATATATAGATATAGATATATATTATATGTTATATATATATATAATATATATATATATATAATCTATTAAATATATATATATATATATATAATAATATATATACATATATATATAAATATTTTATATATTATAGTATATATACAATATATTATATAATATCATATATATAATAATTATACATATAATATATATATATATATATATATATATATATATATATATATATATATACGTCTATATATATGTGTGGGGCCGCGGTGGCCGAATGGTTAGAGCGTCGGACTCAAGACTGTCACGACAGCAATCTGAGTTCGAGGGTTCGAGTCACCGACCGCCGCGTTGTTTCCCTTAGGCAAGGAACTTCACCTCGATTGCCTGCCTAGCCACTGGGGGACCAAGTCAGCCCAAGTCAGTGCCGGGTAAATAGAGATGGGCGGAAGGCAATGGCAAACCACCGCTCTAAATTGCCAAGAAAAATCATGGAAGCCCATGATCGTCAAGGCCGCGGTGGTCGAATGGTTAGAGCGTCGGACTCAAGACTGTCACGACGGCAATCTGACTTCGAGGGTTCGAGTCACCGACCGCCGTGTTGTTTCCCTTGGGCAAGGAACTTCACCTCGATTGCCTGCCTAGCCACTGGGTGGCTAAGCCAGCTCAAGTCAGTGCTGGTTCCAAGCCCGGATAAAATAAGAGAGAATGATTACCTTAAAAAAAAAAAAAAAAAAAAAAAAAAAAAAAAAAAAAAGGTAACACCGGCACTCTCCGTGGAAAGGAACTGGGGACCCTACCACGTACTCACTCCAAGAGCATCACAACGTGAAAACTGCAATTGAGTATCATGCTGTGACCACGGCGGCTCAGACATGAACCTACCGTTAAATGATGATATATATGTGTGTTGTGTGTATATATATATATATATATATGATATATATTATATATATATATATAATTATATATTATATATATATATTATATATATATATATATATATATATACATCATCATCATCATCAAGGGGCTAACGGCGACAGGGGCACATGGCCACATCCACCCTTCGCTTCTAGCCACAAGGATCCTTCAAGGCGAGTCTCCAGGCAGGCCCATGTTCATCATGGGTTGCCGGTGCGGATTTTCTTGTATCCACATCTTCACTACGGTTTGGCACGTTTTTACGACCGGATGCCCTACCTGCCATCAACCATCCCCATTCATTGGGGTTGAATTGGGATCAGCACGGAACATGCCACTGGACTGTGGACTCCCATGACGGTAGGCAATCGAGGTGAAGTTCCTTGCCCAAGGGAACAACGCATAGGCCGGTGACTCGAACCCTCGAACTCAGATTGCCGTTGTGACAGTCTTTGAGTCCGATGCTCTAACCATTCGGCCATCGCGGCCTCAAAGAATTAGAAAGAAACAATTTGTGAAAAAGGAAGAAATACAGAAAGTGAAGATGTTTCTAGACACTGCATGATAGTCACTCACCCTACCGTTATCAATTTCATTCTTCCAAGGTTAACCCACATCTGCCAGGTCATGCCTATAGCCATCATAACAAACCAACCCCTTATGATAAGCATGACTATAGGTGTTGCAAAGCCCTAGAGCAAGTTGAGTGGAAAGTTCCGCTACATGTACCAGATTTCCGGGCCAAACGGCAGGATGGTTGCCAAAAGTCACTGGAGTCAGTGATGTTGAGAGATTTCTGATACTGTCATTGAGGGGTTAAAGACCAGCATGCATCAATAATACCAAATTATGATTTCACTACACTTTTCCAGGGAAATGTAAATGTTACTAAAAAGTACACACTCCCTACAGAAACTATAATACAACTATATGGACTTTCACAACCTAAAAAAAAATATTTTGTAAAGTGAGGGACGAAACAATAAGAACCTACCGCAAATCAGACAGCTGACCAGGAGAGTAGTCAGTAAAACGGCAAAATATATGACACGTCACTAGATAGTCTAGCACAGCATCTCCTAGGAACTCTAATCTTTGATAGCAGTCCGTCACCTGCAAAAAAGGCACATGTATTACAAACAGGACCAAAACTTTGGTGACTTGTGTTTTCTAATACAAGTTTAAGTATGTGTATGTGTTTACGTGCATGAGTGTTCAAGGTATATGCATGTTTAGTTGAACTTTTGTGTTTGCATTTGTGTATCTGTTTGGTTATTTGTGTTTTCTGCAAATAGGCACATGCTTCTATCCTGTATAGAACTGCTCTTCCAGCTATAACAAATGCATGTTTATAAATATATAATATATATATCTATATGTATATATGTATATGTGTATGAGTATACACATGGATTTAAATGTATCTTTTTTTTTTAACGGTAGGTTCATGTTTGAGCCACCATGGAGTGTGTGTGTGTGTGTGGAGTGTGTGTGTGGAGTGTGTGTGGATTGTGTATGTATGGATTGTGTGTGGGGATTCTGTGTGGATTGTTTGTGTGGGGATTGTGTCTGTGTGTGTGTGTGTGGATTGTGTGTGTGTGTGTGTGTGTATGGAATGTGTGTGTGTGGATTGTGTGTGTGTGTGGATTGTGTGTGTGGAGAGCGTGTGTGAAGTGTGTGTGTGGTGTGGTGTGTTTGCGTGTGCGTGTGGAGAGAGAGAGAGAGAGGGAGAGAGAGAGAGAGAGAGAGAGAGAGAGAGAGAGAGAGAGAGAGAGAGAGAGAGAGAGAGAGAGAGAGAGTGTGTGTGTGTGTGGAGTGTGTGCATGGAGTGTGTGTGTGGAGTATGTGTGTGGAGTGTGTGTGTGTGTGTGGAGTATGAGTACGTGTGTGTGTGTGGTATGTGTCTGTGTGTGTTGAGTATGTGTCTGTGTGTGTGGAGTGCGTGTGTGTGGAGTGTGTGTGTGGAGTGTGTGTGGAGTGTGTGTGGAGTGTGTGTGGAGTGTGTGTGTGTGTGTGTGTGTGTGTGTGTGTGTGTGTGTGTGTGTGTGTGTGTGTGTGTGTGTGTGTGGTGTGTGTGGAGTGTGTGTGGAGAGGGAGTGTGTGTGGAGAGGGAGTGTGTGTGGAGAGAGAGAGAGAGAGAGAGAGAGAGAGAGAGAGAGAGA
>NC_051388.1:50392828-50407828 GCF_015228065.2 Penaeus monodon | reverse complement strand
GTGTTGTGTGTGTGATATTTGGTGGTGAGTGTTTTGGAGAGCCTGATCGAGTAGAGAGTGAGAGGTAGAGAGTGGGGGGGAGTATAGAGAGAGAGAGTGGGGGGGGAGGAGAGAGAGAGTGGTGGTGGGTTCTAGGTGGGGGGGATATTAGATAGGAGAGAGAGAGAGTAGAGAGAGAGAGAGAGAAGGGGGGGAAACAGACGGAGAGGAGGGGAGAAGGGGGCAGGGGGGGGGGATAGTGGGGGAGCGAGAGGAGAGGGGAGGGGGAGAGAAGAGTAGAGAGAGCAGGAGAGAGAGAATAAGGGGATAAGAAAGAGTGGTGGAGTTTTGTGAGGAGTGTGTGTTGCGTGTGTGAGTGTGGTGTACTAGAGTGGTGTGTGTGTTGGGGTGTGCGTGGAGTGTGTGTGTGCGTGGAGTGTGTGTGTGCGTGGAGTTGGGAGTGTGTGTTGCCGTGGAGTGGGGTGTGTGCGTGGAAGATTTGTGTGTGCGTGGTGTGTGTGTGCTGCGTCAGTGTTTGTGGTGCGTGGAGTGTATGTGTGTGTGGAGTGTCATTGGTAGGTGGCGTGGCTGTTGTTTGTGCGTGGAGTGTAATGTGGTGTGCGTGGAGTGTATTGTGTCGCGTGGAGTGTATGTGTGTGCGCTGGGCGGGTATGGTGTGGGTTTTGTTGTGAGGGTGATATGTGTGTGTGAGGAGTGTGATAGCTGTGTGTGTGGTGTGTATGGTGTGTGATGAGAAGTGCGTTAATGTTGTGTGATCTGTAGAATTGTGTGATGTGTTGTGGTGTGGTGTGTGTGTGTGTGTGTGTGTGGGGGTGTGTGGTGTGTGGGGTGGTGTGTGTGGGTGTGTGGGGTGTGGTGTGTGTGTGTGTGGTGTGTGGGGGTGTGTGGTGGGTGTGTGTGGTGGTGTGTGTGGTTGGTGTGGGGGTTTTGGTGTGTGGGTGTGTGTGTGAGTGTGTGTGTGGGGTGTGTGTGTGGGGGGTGTGTGTGGTGTGTGTGTTTTGTGTGTGGTGTGTGTGTGTTGTGTGGTGGTGTGTGTGTGTGGTGTGTGGTGTGTGTGTGTGTGTGTGGTGGTTGTGTGGTGTGTGTGGGGGTTTGTGTGGTGGGGTGTGTTTTTTTGTGTGGGGTTGTGTGTGGGTGGGGTTGTGTGTGTGTGTGTGTGTGTGGTTTTTAAGTGGGTTGTGTGTTGTGGTGTGTGTGTGTGGTGTGGGTGGGTGGGGTGTGTGTGTGGGGGTGTGTGTGTGTGGGTGGTGTGGTGGGGTGTGTGGTGTGGGTGGTGTGTGTGTGTGTTTTTTTGTGTTTTGTTTTTTTTTTGTTTTTTTTTTTGGGTTTGTGTTTGTTTTGTGTGTGTTGGGGGTTGTTTGTGGGGGTGTGTGTGTAAAATGGTGTGTGTTTTTTTTGTGTGTGGTGGTAGGGTTTTGTTGGGGGTGGTCTGGCTTATGGGGTGGTGGGCTTATTTGGTGTGTGTGGGTTTACGGTGTGTGGCTTACGTGTGTGTGTGTGGCTTACGTGTGTGTGTGTGGCTTATGTGTGTGTGGTTTGTGATTGTGTGTGGCTTGTGTGTGTGAATTGAGTGGATTGTGTGTGTGTAGATTGTGGGGGTGTGTGTGGTGTTGTGTGTGTAGATTTTTGGTGTGGGGGTTTGTTAAATGGGGTTGTGTGTGTGTGTGTGTGTGTGTGTGTAGACTGTGTGTGTGTGTGTGTAGATGTGTGTGTGTGTGTGTGTGTAGATTGTGTGTGCATGTGTGTGGAGTGTATGTGTTAGGATTGCGTGTGGATTGTGTTTGGATGGTGTGGTGTGTGTGGATTGTGTGTGTGGATTGTGTGTGTGTGTGTGTGTGTGTGTGTGTGTGTGTGTGTGTGTGTGTGTGTGTGTGTGTGTGTGTGGTTGCATACATGTATACTTGTTTTCATATTCATACAAATATATAATTTATATATATACACATATATACATATATATACATACACATACATATATATATACATATATACATACATTACATATATTATGGGTGGATGCTTCATGTGCAAGGTGATGTGAAGCGATGGTATGGTAGCCTAGATAGTGTTAAATGCTTGCATGCCTTCTCGCTTGCAGCTGCCACCAATGGTTAGCCTAGTGAAAAAGAGGGAGCAGCTCTGCATAGGCCTCCCCTGCCAATTCACAGCCTCTCTGTCATCGACACTTCTGCAGTGCCTCCTCGTGGCCACCCATGGATACTGGGCACCTTGCAGTTCCAGGCTAAACTGTGGGCGATCTCGGAGCAGCAGGAGGCCCCAGAGGTATGGAGCCATGGCCCACTGGCGTGTGGACACACCCTGGCTCCGTACCAACTCCTGCCCCTTAGCCATCCTGGGGTAATTGGGTGGCTCAGGGGAGGTGGGCCTTGCCAGCCCTCTTCCCCCCAGATAACCCAACAGCAATGCCAAAAAAATAAATGGATATGCTGGAAGGAGGGGTGCTGTCCCTCCTACCCAGGAAGTGAGGTGGGCTGTGGGTCCCATTGGGAGGGCAAATGTCGGGGTGTAGGATGGGAACGAGAGTTACTTGTCCCGCTTGCGCCCCAGCAGGTGCCAACCCACCATGAGGCTTGTGGGGCAAAGCCCTAGGGAACCCCACAGGTGGACAGGGGACCCCACAGTCTGACGACCCCTTTTATTTGGGGCAGAGTGGTAGACGTGGTGTGCACCAGGAGCAACTACCAGAGGTTTAACCTCAGGTGAGCTACCTAGGTAGGCGCTTGGAAAATCTGGTCCTTGCGGCATGTTGAGCAGTTACCTCTGCTATCGAGGGAACTAGAGCGATTGGGGGTTAAGACAGCTGCCCTCTCAGAGGTGAGAAGACCTGGCAGCAGCATAATCAGGATGGGTGGGTATACCTATTACTGGTCAGGCCACAGCGAAGGTCATTACCTCCAGGGAGTAGCCATAGTCATCTCCAACCGACTCCAGCCATCGGTAATTGAGGTAACACCGGTTGACAAGCGTATTATGGCATTGAGACTGAAGCATGCTTTTGGCTGCATGGCTCTTTTTGCTCGTACTTTTTTTTTTTTTTTCTTCAACTGGGTGACTTTAATGCAGTATCCAGCTTTGATCGAGCTGGCTATGAGACGTCTGTCAGTCCCCATGGCTCGGGAGATGATCACAGAGGGGAGAACAGCCTCCTTCTACAAGACTAGGTCCCAGAGAATGAAGATCTCTGGCTCCTGGTATCAGTGTTCCATCCCACATTGCTGGACATAGTATAGTGATATAGGTACAGTGGCCAAGGAGATTGACCACATTCCTGTTAACACGCAATGGAGGATCCTCCAGAACTGCAGAGTTTACCCGAGTGCTGAGTTCTGTGGCACTGACCATAGGCTGGTTGTGGCTACCCTATGGGTCCACCTCAAAACTCCCTGTCCCTACTTTAAGGTGTTTCACTTGGATAGATTGAGGGAGGAGCATGCCCACGGGTTCATCATGGCAGTCTCTGATGTTTTTCACAGAATTGATAACCATGGACCCAGTTGCTTTGGATACTTCAACGCAAAACAATTGAGCCCCCAGGAGTCCTTTGGGCTTACCCCAAAGACAAGGCAGAATTCCATTTCCCTGGAGATATTGGAGGCCAGTGAAGTGAGTCGCATGGCTTGGCTGAATGGCAATCAGATCTTGAGTCGCTCTTTGGTGCATAGGGCTCAGACACTGCTGAGATGGGTCAAGACGTTCATCAGAATTTTGCGGGAGGTTAAAGGCCATTTTTTGGGTAAAAAAATTTTTGCCCTGCCTACCAGTCCTGAGAAACTGAAATCAAAGCCCTTCTCGGAAGACTACAGTCCGGTCAGTGGATGAAAGATCATCCAGATTATTTGGGGTTCGTGAACATTGGGCTGATATTTGGCATTGTCCCAGTGACCCTCCAACTTTAAGCTTGATGCAATGTATCAAATACCGGGCCCAGACCCACTTTCAGCGAGAAGTTCCTACTCTAAGGGGGCTAGAGGGCGATTTCCAACTGAGTTAGAAAGCTGCGGCATATGTGATATCCCTACTGAACTTCTAAAGGCAATGACCTGTGACTCAGGGCTTCATGCAATCTTGACTGCTCTGGCATCTGGTACCATTCCCCTGACCTGTTGAGGGTTTGGTCTCCCTCTCTGAGGGGAAAGGGTTTGTTGGGACTGTAGCAACTATTGTGGCATTACACTGGGTGAATGTGGCCATGCACCCCATCAGCCAAATATGATGAGATAGAGATGCGATGTGTGTGTGGGGTGTTGTATAAAATTATGTGTATATGTATCCCATATATATATTATATATTTATATATATATTATATATTATATATATTTATTATATATAATATGTTTATAATATATTGCTACGCCAGTGGGTCTTGTCCTGTGCGAAACATGTGTTTACATAAGGGCCCTGGCAACATGTCGCAGCTGGCTGTAGCGGGACCGGGACAGCCGAGAACGCAGTTGGGTGCTGCTCCTTGAGACCTCGTGTGTGCCTTGGTGACCTGATTAACTTTGTGTTGCCCTGTTAAGCTGTATCGTGCAGTGTGACATGCTGGTTTCCCCTGTATTGTAAATCAAAACTGTGTAATAAAGGAAGCTGTCATTTTGTGTTATTTGGGCCCGCCTCGCCACTTGGCTTTTCCCCTCTCCTGGTTTCTGGGACGCTGTGGTGTTCGGCCTTTGGAGCTTTCAGTTTTAAACGACCCTGTATTAACACGCGTCTGCCTAGCCTGCCTGTGTTGGGGGCGAGAGACGAGGCGCCCGGGCGAAACAAGGGTGTCAGGAGTGGGATTGTTATTTTATCGTAAAAGGCCGATTTATCATTTCTCCAAAGTGCGGCAGCCATGAGGGAGAGGGGCTTGACTGAGCAGGCACGAGTGAGGTGAAGCCGGCCAGATGGACCTGATCACTGCCATGCTGGCTGGTATGAGGAGGAAATGGCAAAAAGGGCAGAAGAGCAGGCCACAGAGGGCACGCGAGCAGGCCGCCCATCTCGTCGAGATGCAGGCAAGGAAGACAGAGGAACAGTTCTGCCAACTTGTTTGAGGTGCTACAGAGCAATCTCGCATCTGTGAAGATGGAACTCCAGAGTACCCGACAAGGCCTGCAACAGCGTGAAGAGTGAACTGATGGAGGAGGTGCAGACTCTGAAGGGCGGGGTTCAGGGCCTGGGGGAGGAAGTGAAGGAAGGAAAGGCGGCGTCACAGGTAAAAACTTTGCAAGCAGAGAAGGCAGACGGGTTCTGGCAACAGATCCAGAGTTTTCAGATTTACTGGGGTCTGCCTGGGGTCTGTGGCAGGAACCCCCGGGCCTCGCAGCGTCGTGTCGCAGCCAGTGGTCGCTGCAGACGGCTGGGGACCCTCGAACCGCTCCTTGAGTATAGGTGGCGGCAAACTCAGACCCGGTCAACCGCCTCGTTGCCTCCCTCCCCCCTTCCTCCCCCCCAGGTGTGTTAGTTCACGCACGCTTCTCCACCCTGTAGCCCCTCGGCCTCCGACTTCTGTGAGGCGTAAGCCAGCTGAGTACGAGGGGAAGGGGCCTGGAGGCATATGTTGCCCAATTTGAAATGCTGGCATCTCCCCAGGGCTGGAGCCAGGAAGAAAGGCCCCTGCAGCTGGTAACACCGCTAAGGGGCCCCGCGGTGGAAGTGTTTGGGCATCTGCCGGCATCCCAACAGGCCTCTTACACCAGCGTGGCAGAGGCTTTGAAACGCCATTTGGGGCACCACCACCAGGCCGAGGTATATCGGCCCAACTGAAGAAGCGGACTCGTGAGCGTGGCGAGACACTGTCCCACTGGCGCAAGATGTGGAGGCGCTGGTAAGGGAGGTCGTACCCTGCGGCTGCGGAAAGAGATGATCGCGGTCCTGGCCCGTGATTTCTTTGTTGACGCTTTACAGGACCAGCAGCTGCAAATTTTACATCAAGCAGGCACACCCTGGGGACTGCAGGTGGCGCTGGCGAGGGCCTTGGAGTTCGAGGCCTTCCTAAAGGCAACCAGTGGCCTTGGCCAGCTGCTCAGCCCCGCCGTGACCTCCGGGGCCGGAAGGCTAAAGTGGAGAAAATAGCATTGGGGAAAGGGTGAGCCCGAGAACTTTCCAAGGCTTGTGTTGGGGCTGCGGAGAGGTAGGGCACAGACTAGTCAGTGTCAGAGGAGGGGAGAACATGCCCTCTCAACCGGAGGGAAATTCTGATGCCTTCCAGCAGTGTTGCAAGGACTGTGGCAGTATGGGTCCCCACCATCCGAGTGCATGTCCTAAGGCTAAGGAAGTGGTACAGGCGGAAATCTCTGGAGAAAGGGGCCGAAACCCAACCGTCCTCGGTTCCCGGGCCCCGACTTGGGTAAGCTGCCATCGAACCAGCATGATGCAGGTGGAGGGCTCAATAGATGGGAAGCCATGCCGCCTGACAGTGGACACTGGGGCTGAGAAGACCCTAGTGCGGCCTGATATGTTGGCCCTATGCACTTCCAGACGCACCACAGAGACTGTGTGGTGTCACGGGCATTGTGGGGCAGCTCAAGGGCCAGGGGAGGCTCGTATTTGGCGTGGGCATCACGGTGCAGCGGCTTGCCGGTGTATGTGGCCGATCTGGACGAGCACTGCTTGCTGGGCCTTGACTACCTGACGCAGTAAGGCGTGTGTCGACCTTGGACGGAAGCTGGTGAGGGTGCACGGTGAAGAGGTGCCCTTGCTTCCAGGACAGAGTCTAGAATCCGGTGTCGACTGTCAAGAGTGATGCGTGGAGTAGAGGGCATCGTGGAGCCCAACCAAAACTTGCAGCTGGCTGATGGCGTAGCGGTTGGGCGGAGCCTTGTTGGGACCAGGGGGGGGGTTAGTTACAGTGTTGGTAGCCAATTTCCCTCCGATAAGGCCCAGAAGGTGCAAGCTGGTGCAAAGCTGGGCACTTGTGAGAAGTGGAGCGTCCAGAAGAGTCGTCGGGGAGCGAGGAGTTGGTTGGTGGGGGCCGTTGCCCAAATTCCTCGAGGACTTGGCGCACCGGAGCGCCGCTAACCTGACGGAAGCACAGACAGAGAAGATGCGTCACACCCTGTCTCAGTATGCAGATGTGTTAGCAGGGTGACTTGGACCTGGGCCGCACAGGATTTGGGGGAAGCACCGCATTAAAACCGGAAGTAGTTTGCCCATCAAGAGCCCCCCCGACGTATTGCCCAACCAACGAGAAGAGATGCAGCGCACTGTCAATGAGCTAGCGGCACAGGGGGTGATTGAAAGGTCAGTCAACAGTCCATGGTTTATCACGTAGTCCTGGGGAAAAAAGGACGGCACACAACGCTTCTGTGTGGACTACCGGGCGCTGAATGACACGACTATCAAGGACCCCATACCCATTGCCGAGAATTGATGACACACTCGATGCATTGGTGGGGGCCAGGTGGTTCTCCACACTCGACCTGAAGTCGGGTTTTCAACCAGGTGGAGATGGCGGAAGAGGACAGCCAAAGACGCCTTTTCCTTCGGGCAAGGCCTGTTGGGAATTCAACATCATGCCCTTTGGTCTCTGCATGCCCCTGGTTGTTTCGAGCGTCTGATGGAGAGGGTATTGGATGGCCTGCAGTGGGAAAACGGCGCTTGTCTACATTGAGACGTCATCGTCTTCGGAGCACCTTCGAGGAGGAGCTGGAGCGGGTGGAGGAAGTACTACAGCGGTTGAGGAAGGCCCAAACCCCAAACTCAGCCCCAAGAAATGCTCGATGTTCCAGCATGAGGTGCCATTTCTGGGGCATGTAGTCAGTCAAGACGGTGCGCACCGACCCACAGAAGGTGGCGGTGGTGGAGAAATGGCCAGTTCCCCCCAATGTGGCGGAAGTCAGGAGCTACCTGGGCCTGTGCCCCATACTACCGCCGCTTTGTACAGGACTTCGCCAGTGTAGCGGCTCCTCTCCACCGACTTACACGAAAGGGGAGTGCTTCCATTGGACGAGGCGTGTCAGTCTGCATTGACAACCTGAAGAAGGCCTGGTGGAAGCACCGGTCTTGCCCTATCCGGACCCGAAGCTCCCTTACCTGTTGGACACTGATGCTAGTGCAGAAGGCATCGGGGCAGTTTTGTCACAGATAAAGGACGGGAAAAAGTATGTCGTGGCCTACTACAGTGCCCAGTTCAGCAGGCCTGAACGCACTATTGTGTGACAAGGGAAAAAGTTGCTGGCGGTGGTGAAGAGTCTCGAGCACTTTCACCATTCCTCTACGGTGCCGAGTTCACCATCCGGACTGACCATGCTGCCCTACAGTGGTTGAAGTCGCTGAAGGTAGCAGAGGGTCAGCTGGCAAGATGGTTAGGGGCCTTGAACAGTACAAATACCACATCGTCCACCGCCCGGTCGTGTCCATTGCAACGCTGACAGCCTGAGTCGACGCCCGTGTAAGACTAGTTGCTCACACTGTGGGCCAGAAAGGGCTCTGATCCTGTGTGCCTCCGTCTGCAGGTGCTGGAATGTGCACTAAGGGGATGATGAGTGGCGTAAGGCACAACGGAGGACTCTGACCTTGCTCCCATTATCCAGTGGCTTGAGGCTCTCAGGGACGCCCTAGTTGGGAGGCCGTGGCTGCGGAGAGCCCCACCACAAAGTGTCTGGTGGACCAGTGGGAAACTTTACGAGTGGATCAAAGCGGTTTTTTAGTGAAACGCTGGGTGCAGTTTGAGTGAATGGACAGTGACACTGGGTAGTTGTAGTACCAGAGCCATGCGTGCTGAATTTCTGAGGGAATTACATGCCGGTGTTACCAGTGGCCACTTGGGCGGGGAAAAAAACCCTGAGCCGTCTCCGTCAACGCTTCTACTGGGTGGGCATGAGAAGTGACGTGTCTGAGTGGTGTAGAGCATGTGATGTGTGCAGTGCAAGAAGGGCCCGCTAGAAGAACCGTGCCCCGTTACAGGGGTACTGTGTGGGAGCACCCATGGAAAGGGTGGGAATAGACATTGCCGGTCCGCTGCCTCTCACGCCACAAGGAAACCGATACATCTGTTTTGGTAATGGACTATTTCTCAAAATGGCCTGAGGCATATGCACTACCCAAACCCCGAGCCGAGACCGTGGCTGGCGTGTTAGTGAAAGAATTCATTACCCGTTTTGGTGTGCCTTCTGAACTGCACTCTGACCAAGGCCGTGGTTTGAAATCACGAGTGTTCCGTGAGTTGCGAGCTGTTAGGGTGCGCAAGACACGGACAAAACCCCTCCATCCACAGTCCGATGGTATTGGGGGAGCGGTTTAACCGTACCCTTGCTCAACATTAGCCAAGTATTGCAGGGAAAGTCAGGAAGACTGGGACGTCAAGCTGCCCGCCATGCTCATGGCCTACCGGTTTGCTGTGCATGAGGTAAAGGCTTCACACCTGCCCGACTCATGTTTGGCCGTGAGCTCAGGCTACCATGGATTTGGCCACAGGGCGGCCCCCCCGATGTGAATTGCCCAAATGTCACATCCAGCTATGCAGTGGCACTGCAGGAGAAACCCCGGGTGCGTTTCAAGCTCAAGGTAGCCGGCCATGCCATGAAAGGGGACCTATGCCGGCGCATGAGGGAAGTGAGGTACAACATAGGTGACAGAGTGTGGCTGCATAACCCCGTCGGAAGCGAGGGCTCTCGCCGAAACTACAGAAGCCCTGGGAGGGGCCATACACGGTGGGAGCGGCCCTCTCTGATGTCACCTATCGAATTCGCAGAGGGCGAAAACGACCGTCTGTTTTTCCACGTGGACCGGCTGTGGCGTTACCATGGGCCAGGAAGCTACTCCTGGGGCCATGGTGAAAAGATGAAGTTAGCCCCAGTAGCGGCAATGAGGAAGTGGCAACGCTGACCGAGATGAGGACAGCATTTGGACGGTGAGGGCGATGCAGCAGATGTCATGGTGACCATGAGCCAGGTCTTGGACAGGGGATACCCCTCTGGGGGCCCGCCAATCTACCGCCGCCCACACCTCCCGAGAGAACCCAGCGGAGCGAAGAAAACCGCGCTGGATGAAAGATTTTTGTGTTTCTGAGAACTGATTTTATTAATTTTATGTAGTGTTTTCAGGTTTAGATATGTCAGAGCAGACGGGTCGTCTGCTTGATAGGGGGGGGAGTGCTACGCCAGTGGTCTTTGTCTCTGTGCGAAACATGTGTTTACATGAAGGGACCTGGGCAAACATGTCACAGCTGGCTGTGAGCGGAGGACCGGAGGAACAAGCCGAGAGACGCAGTTGGGTGCTGCTCCTGTGAAGACCTCGTGTGTGCCCTTGTGACCTGATATAACTTTGTGTTGCCCTGTTATAAGCTGTATCGTGCAGTGTGACATGCTGGTTTCCCCCTGTATTGTGTAAATACAATAACTTGTGTAAATAAAGGAAAGACTGTCATTTTGTGTTTATTTCGTGCCCTGCCCCGCCCCTTGGCGTTTCCTCTCCTGGTTTCTGGGACGCTGTGGTGTTCGGTGCCTCTTGGAGCTGTTCAGTGTTCACGACCCTGTATATAACACGCCGTCTGCCTAGCCTGCCTTGTGTTGGTGGCAGAGAGACGAGGCGACCGGCGTAACAATATATAATAAATAAGTAAATAAATAAATAAATAAATAAAAATAAATAAATAAATAAATATATATATATATATATATATATATATATATATATTTATATGTTTACAGTAATAGACACCTGCAAAGAACCTTGCTGTTACTTTTCATTTGCTACTAAATGTAATGAAGTTCACAAATACATAAAATAGCATGTGTGAGGCTTATAACATACCTGGTTGTTCACATATGAACTATGTGTAACAGCTTGAACTATAAAGCTTCTGTCCCTGAAAGTATAGCCGATCTTCTTCTCCAGTCGGTCTAAGACTGCTTTCTTATAAAAAATGTTTAGGTCTTGTGCATGCTCCTTGCACACATAAGCAGTTCTTATTGTCTTTGGTTCCATTAACAAGGAGTTGTCCTGTAAACATATTTTTGGAATGTAGAAAGCAATAATGTAACAAAATGAGTACTGATAGAAATTACTATACAAATGGTATTTATGATCTGGATAATAATTAATGTGAGAACAATAATATCAATAATGACAACAATAATAATAACAATAATAATAATAATAATAAAAATAATGATAATAATAAATACTATTATTATTATCATTATTGTCATTATTATTATCATTATCATTATAATAATGACAATAAAAATATATGAGTTTTTTTTCACTAGATAACAGATCATGACACAAAAAAAATCTCTTAATTCATAAATTCACACAGGTTTTATAATGACAGTTGAAGGAGAAGAGAAGAGAAGAGAAGAGAAGAGAAGAGAAGAGAAGAGAAGAGAAGAGAAGAGAAGAGAAGCAAAGCGAGGAGCAGAGAAGAGGAAGAGGAAGAGAAAAGAGCAGAGCAGAGCAGAGCAGAGCAGAGCAGAGCAGACAAGACAAGACAAGAAAGAAAAAAAAGAAAAAAGAAGAGAAGAGAAGAGAAGAGAAGAGAAAATAATAATAATAATAATAATTTCATCAGTTCATCACTGCCTGTGTACAATCAAGCTAAATGGGGCTGACCAAACCTGAGGCATGAGGCCATGAGCAGGCAAACGGGAATGTATATACATGTCATGATGGTGCATCTATACATTCAATATCCACTGTTATTTTGATTTAGCCATTTTATATACACATAAATGGCTCCACTAATGTTCAATCATCAAAGATTCCTTAACTAGTTCCACCTGATCTCACATATTTTTCTTGATTTTCGGAATTTACTTTTTCTTATTGTAAGTTGTTTTGTGAAAAAAATAAATTGAATAATTATAAGGTCAATTATGATGATGATGATGATGATATACCGATAACAATTATGACAATAATAGTAATAATAAAGTAATGACAATAATAATATTAATAATTTATGAAAAATAATATTAACAATGATGACATAATAATAATAGTAACAAAAATATTAAATTTTAAGTTTAAAAACAATAACAATAAATAATAATAATAATAATTTAATAATAATAATAATAATAATAATATTAATATAAGTTTAATAATAATAATAACAATAAAGAAAGGTACAGATAAGTTTCTTGAACAAATACCAGGAAATCCAAAATTAGAAGAAGTCCAAAAAATAGTCTTAAACCGCACAACACATGTTCTCAGAAGAGCATTATCAATCTGAAGTGTTCTTTGTGTGCATGAATTGATTTGACTGGATGTTTTGATTTGTGGTTGTTCTGCATATTTTGCATGTTTTTGTGGATGTTCCATTGCCTCAAACTTCAATCACCCTATGTCGCTGGTAGTGACTCGGTGTTTGATTTTAATTAGCAGATCTAAGGAAATTTTGTATAAAATAATAATAATAATAATAATAATAATAATAATAATAATAATAATTATAACAATTTTAACAATTATGATATTAATAATTATAATAATAATTATAATGACGATAAAGATGACCATAAAGATGATACCAATAACAAAAACAATAATCATCAATGTATTCTAATTTCTACAATAATGCATGTTACATTATCAGTACTCTATGTGATATGATATTCCTATTTATCTTTATAATGTGATTTACTTAAAGTTGTGCATGAGATCCATATAAGAATTACATTAATTTGTTTGAATTCCTTTCTGTAGCGAATGCTATTTTAAGTATGGAAATTTGAATTATTGATGAAATGGTTATTATAAAATATATATTTTAGTTTTAAAATATTATATAGTTATTTAGTAACACAAAGGAATTTTTTTTTTACATATGTCATTATTAAAATTTGTGTAAACTTTTTATATGCCAACTGTGATGATATTGTGAAATATTTACAGGAGTAAGTCAGGTGATGTAAGTTTGACAATGTAAATCTACAGAAATAAATTTCAGAACAAAAATATGAATACAAAGTCCTGAGAAACATAACAAGGAATAGAGGTGACATAAAAAAAATCTTTGTTCCTCTACAATGGACTGCTACTGTGAGACAATATAAATATATTAATGTCCCTGTGCTGATGAAGAATTAAATTATGTATGTAAACCTAATGCGTGGGTGCATCCATGCAGACACGCATCGCTCGCTCATGTATGTGAGCACGCGCACTGATTTAAATAATTTTAGGTAAATCGAACCTAGATACCATGAAGTTCCTTGGGCAAGGAACTTCACTTCGATTGCCTACCTAGCCACTGGGTGGGCAAGCCAGCCCAAGTCAGTGCTGGTCCCAAGCCCGGATAAGTAGAGAGAATGATTGCCTAAAGGGTAACACCGGCACTCTCCGTGGAAAGGAACTGGGGACCCTACCACGTACTCACTCCAAGAGCATCACAACATGAAAACTACAAGTAAGTATCATGCTGTGACCACGGCGGCTCAAACATGAACCTACCAAAAAAAAAAAAAAAAAAAAAAAAAAAAAAAAAACTAAAACTAAAACTAATGTAGATCATCCAAGAAGTACCTTACTCATGTTTTCATACTTACTTGTTACTTTTTACATCAAAAGTAACAATTAGCATAGCAACATTTTTTATGCGAAGAAAGTTATACATATTTCACTTTTATAATCATTATTGTTTCAGATATTTTCTCTTTCATCAGATGAACTTTATCCTTTTATATCAAATAATTTTACACTGACATATTTTGCAGATTATTCTCATTCATTTCTAGCTAACCTGCAGTTACACATACCAAAATATTCACTCTTAAACATAAATACAAAAGCTTTTATTAATAAGATCTTTACAACAATTAATTACTATTCTTTCTTCATTGCCAAGCACACACTATCCACATTTGAAACTTGTACGGTCCATTCACACTCGTCCTTTTTCTACTTACCTTGAAGACCCCAACTCCAAGCCAATCCAAGAAGGAGGTTGCTGCCTCATTCCCACACACAAGGAGGTAGGCTCCAATTATGGCTTCTACACAATCCGCAATGCTCTTGTCAGACACCTCATGCTCTGTCCATGGGTTGTAACATGACCCCTTTTTCTCTGCTTTATCATCCTTGGATGCATCGTCTGACATCAAATCATAGACTGCCTGTTGACAAAGGGAGATATTCACCTTCTTGATGTTATATCTATATGATAATGGCACCAGAGAAATTGATAACAATAGTAATGGAAATGAGTGTCATGGTGAAAATAATGGCAATGGTAATAATGACTGGTGATATTGATGGTAATTGGAATTGTGCTACTGATAGTTATAAAAGCCATGGTTGTTAGTTGTTAGTTATAATTATGATAGCATTGGTGACTGTGGTGATAATAATAATGGTCATAGTAATAGTAATAGTGATAATTCTGGCACAGGTAACGCTCAGTTTACAGTCAAATTCCATTCTTGAATCTGTCCTGTAGAATTAAATAACATGAAATGAGACAAGTATACCCATAAGGAATAACAAGGTATAAAATAAAAACTCTTTACACAAATAATGCGAGCTGTGTACGTTATTGCACACTATAATGCAAGAGAGATATACCAAGCTCAATGCAAAGTTGGAGAAAATCTTGGTGAGTGATAGTGCAGGAGAGCACAAGAGGCTATTCAGGAGGCCCAGGTGAGGATCTCTTCAAGATTTGTGAAATTAATTATACAGATCCTGGGTCCTTGTCACTTCTCTTCCACTGCTAAATGGCTTTTTTGCTTAGCAAGGCACTTTATAGTCATTCTTTATATTATTCATTTTCGATACCTCTTTTGTAAAGTAGTTTCACCTCATGCTGTATTGCTGTATTGTCATCAGGTTTGTTAGAATGTTGCATTAGTTCTAATCTTCATTCCACATGGCCAGCATTCTTCATCCTTTCATTCAAAGTAATATGAAAATAACTTGAATGAAGCATACTTAGTCTTCTTCATCGTCTAGAATATTTATAATTTAGCATGGCAAGCTTGCCAAAATGCAGTCAAACATATTTACATAGCAAGTGATACACTCTATCACTTTCTTTACTTCTTGCTGTC
>NC_051388.1:50382828-50385328 GCF_015228065.2 Penaeus monodon | reverse complement strand
CATAATAAATTCATGCATCAAATTTAAGCTGTTCAGACGATGGAAGATGGATGGCATGCACATAATTTGCCACCATAATGATGCTCTTATAGGAATTATACCACAGAATTCAGGAACAAAGCGTGGCACTAAATTCCCTTTCTTTTCTTTTGCTTTCTTTGGTATTCTCTTCAGGTAATTCAGTTCCTTTGGTATGTGTTTTGCTTCCAATAATGGCTGATTCTTATCCTTAATTTCTAGTCCATACCTTTCTAGGAAGTATCTTTCATAGGACTCATATCCCTTTTTGCCCTCAGGAAATGTATTACAAGGATTTAATTCATCAAAAATCTGTGACACATAATACATTTGGTCAGAGGGTATGCCATAAAGTGGATAAATTAGTCCATCTTCAAATTTTGACCTTACAAATTTGGTACTTTGATTGTGGGACCTCATCATCACTGGTTTGATCGAGTCCAAGGAATAGATTTCATTCAATAAGTCCAAGTCAATGATTTCTGAAAAATCAAGTGGTACAACAAACACATCCCATTTAGATTCTTCAGGGTCAAAGTTTATTAAATTTTCTTTCAACTCTATGAGATTTTCAAAGACAAGCCTATGAAACTTCTTAATTTTGTCAAATAAACTAGTGTCCAAGTCTGTCAGTGGGCCAACTTCTTTAACATTTACCATCACATCCCCCCATTTTGAGAAGAACAGTGGAAAGGGGCTGCATAGTAAACCTTCTTTACAGATGAAACCAATCTTATTAATACATGTAAAAGAATCAATGGTTACACTTTGATCTGTCTGACCAAAAGGTTTAATGTTTATTGAATAGAGACAGTATGATCTTCTATGCACATTTGAAAATGGGTAACACAATTCCTTGGCATAAATCCGCTTTCTCTTCCTGGTGCCAGACTCTGGTGTGCCTTCTGGAACAGGTTCTTCAGGTGGGAGGTCAACCAACCCTTCTACTAAGCTATCATCACTACTTTCCTTTGGTCGTAAGTTGGAATCTAACTCTCCCATCTCATGCAATTTGATACAAAGTTGTAGGGCAGCAGATTTCTTTGCTAGATCTTTGTTTGCCCATCCACTACCATATATCATGTCTTTCAGAGGTGCCATGATTGGAAGTCTGATCCCAACAGTTACTATCCCTTCTTTGACTTCTTCAACTACCTCTGGCAAATTATCTGTGAATTTATCAGAGGGCAATTTTCCACAATACAAATTAACAAGTTGTATGGCAGAGTTGCTTGTAATCTTTGGTCCTACAGGTCCATATGGTTCATAGGGCTTTATGTATTCATCTTCTTCAAAATGTTTTCTTGTTACCTGTGCTGTCGGCAAATTCCGATCATGGCACAAGTATTGAAGTGAGGCCTCAATTTCCCTGTATACTCCAATGCATTCCAGCATTTCACTAACTTTTGCTTCTTCTACCATCAACAGATACACCGATGGTTTAGCACGAGCCCTTCCCCTGGATTGCACATATGCACGGTAATTCTGTGGGATGTCAAAGCGAACCACCACATTGCACTTCCTAATATCTACTCCTTCTTCTAAAACACTTGTTGATATCAGAAAATTAGTTTCCTCCTTTCTGAACTTTTCTAAAGTTTCCTTCTGTTTACGGAGTTCCAATTCTGCTAGACGTATATCAATGCCTGGACGCGAATTGCATCCTACAACATAGGAGGGTCTGACAAAACTGAATACTGGGTTCTGTTGTGCAATCTCTAAAAGGAGGTCATAGAGAATTTTGGCAGTGTTTCTTCTCTCCACAAAAATCAAGCCAAATACTTCCTTATTGCACTTACTAAAGATTTCTAGGAGCCTTTTCACTTTGAATGTGATATGCTCCAGAGGATTGGACATACATTTTTCTTTTAGTTCGCATGCAATATATACATCTCTCAGCCTCTCCTTCAGCAACTTCAATATCTCTCTGACTTTTGGATCTTCCTCCATTCCTTCAGTTTCATCAAGGTGTTCAATTTCATACTTTATAGCTCGAGCAACACACCAGTCACCTAGGTCAGACATTATGTGTTCAATATTCTTGACTTTTTTCTTGATCTGTTTTCTTGCTTTCTCATTTATGAAACAATCTGTTATGATGTCACATTCGAGACCTGCAAGCTGAGCTTTAACCGTTTCTTGGTAGTCAGATGTAATGTTCTCTGTGAAGTAACAAATCAGTTTTTCCTTAGGCCCTGTGGTATATTTCAGAACAGTTACTGGATCAATAGAGGTTACCAGGGCACAATCCATAGCTGCTTCCAGACTCTCCATGTATTTCAAAACATCTTTCCTCTTGCACTTGCGGTGAACCACACAAGCTGTCAAACCCATTATTCTGGGAAGTTTGTCTGGGGAGTGCTGCTTTAAAGTCTCATATGCTCTCATGATCTCACGCATTGGGTGACTGCCTGTTGTGTGATGGCACTCATCCATAATCAGGAGGTTGACTGATGAAAGTGGCAACCTGGCATGTAATATT
>NC_051388.1:50362828-50377828 GCF_015228065.2 Penaeus monodon | reverse complement strand
GGATTGCGGAAATCTGTTAGTCCTTCTTTTAAAAATTCTCCTAGTTCTTTCGCTCTACACTTGCACACTACTCCTAACGCATATCTCTTTCCTAATGATAAATGTCTTTAGCCGCCATTAGCTTTATCAATACACCCCGTTAGTTTTTTATAAAGCACCGGTTCCATAGCAGTGTCGGCAAACGAGCTTTATTTACGCGAGAGTTATGAATCACTAGAATCGCATATGACCACCATTTTATCTTATTATGTACTGTTTAGGAGAAAACTTTATTCGTTGCCAAATCTTTATCTGAATTAGGGTCAGACACTTAAGAAAGATCTTAAGCACAAAAATGGTAATTTTAAATGGTTTCCTGTGTCTTGCGAGAGAATTATACTTATTTCATCTTTCACTTCATAGGTAGAGGCCAATCAACTATGTGGAAAGGCCGGGAAAAACAAACGATTAAAGAGCCTTATACCTTTAGTGAGCTAGGGTTGCCTGGTTCTGCCATGATCCAAAACAAGGAGAATATTCGTCAGTTTGATAACCTTAGAAACTGGAGAGCAAATAACTGATTTACTAATCTTGTGAGTACCCTCATCTGAACAATTAATGAAGCAGTCTCGTGGAGGGAGAGGCTTTGGTCAGTCCTTCGTGTTTCAAATATGTTCTTAATTCCTTTAATTTCATATTACTACGAGGGCTCAAACTAATACGAATCCCATTACAAATTCCTTACATTACCTCGGTGTAAACCCCGGCAACCTCTGTTTCAATCTTATGCAAGAAAAGTTAACCTAATGCGTTATTAATGCAAGAGCTTCTCGCTCGAGGTTGCTAGCCAATTGCTTACCAATTTAACGTCTATATCAAAATGAGCCGAGTAGTAAAATTAATCATCGCACATTCCACTTATCGACTTGTCAGCATCTGACAAAAAGAACCTGTCGGTGGCGCGCTCGCGGAAAAAAATAAGGCGCATTTTTTATGCAGAAAGTGCAAGCAAACTATTGTTGGTTCGTCTTGTCGAATTCATTAAAACAGCGCCACTGCCCAGCTTGCTGTGAACGTGAAAAATTACAATGATGGACTTTCCCATCGTAGTGGTGACACAAGTAGTCGCGGAAAATGGAATGGGCGCTGATTAGTCGTGAGACTGAATTCAAGAGGAATCTTCCTCGACCTTGGTTTTCATAGCGGGAGGAGATAAAGGAAATAAGAATGGAATAAAATAATTTACATAATATAAAGCACAAAAGGATATAAATAAATAGGAATAAAATGCCTCTAAAATGCTTAGATTTAATGAAAGAAATAACAAGGCAAAATACACGTTCTTTAAATATCTCAAGAATGCCATAATACAAATTAGACGAGTTCCTATGATCTGTCCTTTTTACGCCGATGGATGCAATACGATGTTATTCTCCCGATTATGAAGCTCAACCTCATGATTTGATTCTTAAGGAGTGCTACACAGTGATGACTAATATGACTTCTTTCTAATAATTCCATGATGGAAAGTGTGGAGATGGTAGTAGCTAATCCTCTTAAAGAATGACGCGATGCTATGAACAGTCGTTCAGTAAAGGTCTAATATGTTTTACTTCTTCCTTAAAAGTAAAGGTAGTAATCTTTAAATGTTATTTGTTTTTAACTTATCACATCACCATTTTTTCTTTAAACCCTTAAACTGCTGTTCAAACTGGGACTTTGGTGACATGTAACCATTGGGAAGTTGTTCTAAGGCAAATTTAACAATTTTGAGAAAAGAGTGTGTACCTGCATTATCTTTAGATGGCTTAAGTAAAGAGGATTCTTCCCGCTAAATTGTTCGATCCTTTCTTATACATGGGATCCATTGAGGAAATAGGAGGAAACATTAATCGTATCTACATGATACAGCATATCTTACATACACCTTTTCCCTACCACCTAGTAAGTGCCTAACCAACGGTATTAAGCCTCTCTAAGTCAAGGCTCAGGTTCTGAAGGGATCTTTCCCGACTCAGGCAATCAATCGCCAATATAATTCACTCGTATATCCTCTGTTCCATGATTGCTCTAAGTAATAAAGGTGTGTCTGATCGACATCACACTGCCAAAAGTGCATCTTTACTTTTAATCACCTAATAACACATGACACTTAGTAAGTAAAATTAAGCCTCGAGGTGGACAGAAGAGTGTTCTATTTTTCTAGTAATCAATTTCCAGTAGTTTTGCTTCTTTTTATTTACCCATAAATTATACTCAAAGCACTAAATAAAATCCCCATTTTCTTCGAACCAAGCTGATCGACCACACGGTGAGTCTCCCCCACACGCCGCCTTTTTTTACCTTTCCTTAGCTATAAGAAGTACGAAGGGATGGAAATAACGTTCCGGGTGCAAAGGTCACCTTTCATCTTCCACTGCATGATGAAAGATATTGAAGATATTTTCCTCAATTTTACGAATAAATGTTTTGTATTCTTTGCGTTTGTCGGAACATGTTCTTAGCCCAATTTACTTTAATTGCATCATAAACTCATTCGCTTTCTGCTGCAAAGGAAATTTCATGGTATATCCCCTGTCTTACAGATACTCGATCAACATCAGCGACGCGGGAGGACGCCTTCTCCCGCGCGCAAATCGCGGCAGTCAGACGATGCTCCACAAATATCATATTATTTAAGATGTATGTTCCCAGGTGTAGCCTAATTAATCAATACAACAAAAAGAGACGCACTGAAAAAAACAAGTCTACGCAAGAGACTTATATTTGATATATAAAATCTGTCAGCGCCGGAAGCATATGACTAAATATATGTATTTGACTGATCCGTCCGCTGGAACCAGAGCTGTGTCATATTCCACAACTGTTACTAATATTCCAGTATCAAAGACTTAGTATGTTAGAGTAATAAGTGCTTAATGTTCTAGTTACTAATAGTGTAACTTTAAATTATAACGGATCAGGGGATTGTAATGTGAGATATGAAATACTATTAATGCACTAAGTGCAAAATTCACGGATTTGAGTTAAATCTTTGTGAAATCATAAATGATAGTGATTGGCATTGCAATAAATAAAATTGTAATTCAAGGATTATGTGAAACAAAACGACAGATAAGATATTATTTGGTTCATGGACGATTTACGTACAACTAGACAGTTATAACTCATTGTTATATGAGTATTCAGTCATGAAACTTGAATAATTCATAGCCCCATCCTGCAATGCTTACATATATTTCTCATATCAGTAATGTCAATAAAACTTAAAATTGATGCGAAAAATAAAGTCTCAGGGCATTAAAAATGTGAACTCCTAAATGGCTCAAATATTTATGTATGTCTTTAAGTAGATCACCTATCATACACAGCTCAATGTTGGTACGCCATCTTTGATTCTTAATTTTGTTCAGGAATACTCAGACTGATCTAATCATTTCACTTGGGGAATCCATCGCGTACACAAACAAACTCCAATTTTCTCACCTTCAAAAAACATCAACGGCAATGATTTATGGACAAAAGACACTGAGAGACACGTTTAGTAATCACTGCCTTCTCACGACACTCTTTACACAAGTTGCAGAGTGTGGGCGAAGCATAATTGTGATCAGTTGGGCAGAACTTCATATCACATATAATTTCTCTCGACAATATGTCAACCTATCCAGGTCAATTCGAATTTCCCGTCTTCAGACTCAGAGAGGAGTCCATACCATTGTCAAAAATATCTGCGAGCCAAGAGTGAAAAAAGATTATATATATTCGCAGCATTGTGTTATGTTTGGGATTTTTTAACTCATGTCAAAGATTTGTAATTTCTTCTTACTCTTCCATACTGCTGCGAGTTATGTCGGTCGGCCACAGAAAGGCTGCAGGCCAGAGCGCTGTTCCAAGGACCAGTCATGGATGTAATGAACAGTACTTCCGAAGAGATTCATCTGCTGTGAGACCAATGTCAAGCTTGAGACTAACCAGTCTGTACAACTCCATTGTTTGCTTTCACTGAACATTTAACTTCGGCGCCATTTATCTTGCAGTAGTTTGTTTACCAGGCTTTCGAGTCTGTATCTGGACCGAGGATCTTCTGAGCGAAGTTTCTTAATATGTTTCTAAATCCATCCGAAGCTGATTCGCTGCAGTTGTCATTGTCCCATTGCTTGACACATCGCTTGTGTTTTCTCAAAAAAAAAAAACAAAAAAAAAAAATATATATATATCTATATATGTATGTACGATATATATTAATAGATATATATATTATATCTATATATATATAATATATATATATAGTATGTATATATATATTGTATATATAGATTATATATATATACACACACACAAACACACACACACACACACACACACACAACACACAACACACACACACACACCACACCACACACACACTATATATATATATTATAATATATATTATATATATTATATAGATATATATATATATATATATACATTATGTATGTATAGAAAAATATATATATATAATATATATATATATTATATATATATATAAATATAAGTATATATAGAATCTATGTATAGATATCATATTTGTATAAATATTATATATTAAATATACATATATATAAATATATATATATATATATATATATATATATATATATATATAGATTTAATAATTATATTATATATATATATATATAGATTATATATAGATTATATACTATATATATATATATTTATATACATACAATATGTATATAGATACATATATATAATATAGGTATATATTATAAGATATATATATATATACATATTACATACACATACAAAACATATGTGTGTTATATATATTATATATATATATTAATATATATATATACATATATACTATATATATATATTATATATATATATATATCTATGTATATATATATACACACACACATTAAACATATCTGGTATGTGAGATATATTTTCCACACAACACCAACACAAACGCAGACACACACACACCACACACTACACACACACACACATACACATATGTGTGTGTATATATATACATATATTATATTATATAATAATATAGATATAGTTATATATGTATATATTATACACAACATATGTGTACATGTGTGTCGCTGTGTGTGTATGTGTGTGCAGGTGTGTGTGGGTGTGGTGTGTGTGCGTGTGTGTGTGTGTTGTGTGATGTGTGTGTGTGGGTGTGTGGTGTGTATTATGTATATATATACACACACATATGTGTATGTGTCGTGTGTGATGTATGTGTATGTGTAATGTGTGTGGTGTGTGTGTCGTGTGTGTGTGTGGTGTGTGTGTGTGGATGTGTGTGTTGTGTGTGTGTTGTGTGTGTGTGTTGTGTGGGTATCTGTCTATAATATATATATAATATATATCATATATCTATTTAGCTATCGCTATCTAGCTATATGATATATATATATATATATATATATATATAGTATATATATATATATATTATATACGATATTTATAATAATATGTATGATGTATTATATACACACACACACAAACATATCTGTGTATGTGAGAATATATTTGCACACACACGCACACACACACACACAACACACACACAAATATAATATATATATATATACATATATATTATCTATATATATATTATATATACTATATATATATAATATATATATATATATATATGTGCGTGTGTGTTGTGGTGTTGTTGTGTGTGTGTTGGTGTGTGTGTGTGTGGTTGTGCTTTGTTTTGTTGTGGTGTGTGTGTGTTGTGTGTGTTGGTGTGGTCTGTGTGTGTGTGTTGGTGTCTGTGCGGGCGTCAGTGTGGTGTTGCACCGTCGTATACATACATCATATATTTGTGTCTATATATTCATCTTACTTCATAAAATGTAGTCATAATTTATACATACATATATATTATGTATCTTATATTATAATCTATGATATTAATATATAGTATATATAGCTATATATATATATATATATATATTGTATATATACACAAACATATGTATAAATATATATATATATATATATATATAAATATATATATATATATATACATATGTAGAAATTCAAGGCGCCCGCGGTGGCCAAGGGTTAGAAGCATCGGACTCAAGACTGTCACGACGGATAATCTGAAGCCCGGGGGTTCGAGTCACCGGTCGACGCGTGTTCCCTTGGGCATGTGAACTTCTCCTGGATGCTACAGCTAGAAAAGAATATGTACGCCTTGAGAAGTCTAAACGCAGTATTGTCGAAGGCGTACTCACCGCCGTGGCACAAACCGCGGTGATAGGAGGTAAATCCAATCGGGCAAAGGGTGGCACTGCCATATAACCTCTCAGTAATGAATGAGAGAGGCCTATGCCCTGCAGTTGGATATGAAATATATTTATTTATATATGATTTATATAAAGTATATATATAATATATACTATATATAGTACACTATATATGTATGATTTAGTATATATAGTATATTGTATGATATGAATATATATATATATATATATATATATTATGTGTGTGTGTGTGCTGTGTGCCTGTGTGCGTGTGGTGGTTGTGTGTGTGTGTTTGTGTGTGTGTGTGGTGTGTGGGTGGGGCCGGTCGTTATGTGGTGTGTGTGTGGGTGTGTACACACACACCACATATATATATAATATATTATAGTATATATATATATATATATATATATATATGCGGTGTGTGTGTGTGCGTAGTGTGAGTGTGTGTTGTGTGTGTGTGTGTGCTGTGTGTGTGTGTGTGCATATATTATGTATATATGTGTGTAGGTGTGCGGTGTGTGTGCTTTTCTTTGTGTGGTGTGTGCATGTGATGTGTGTGTGTTGTCGTTGTTGTGTGTGTGTGGTGAGTGTGTGGAGCTGTGTGTGTGTGTGATATGTACTTATTATATAGTATGTGTGGTGTGTGTGCTGTGGTGTGCCTGTGTGTGTGGAGCGGGTGTCGGGTGTGTGTTTCAGTGTGTGTGTGTGGTGTGTGTGTGCTGTGTGTGTTGCATTACGTGTTATATATATATGTATGTAGTGTAGGTGTGTGTGTGTGTGTGTGTGGTGTGTGTGTTTGTGGTGTGTGTGTATCAATATTGTATATCTTATCTATATGTGGTATGGCACTAATCTAGTATAGTATGTATATATATTATATATATATATATAATATTAATAATATATATATATATATACATATATTCACATACACACAACAATATATTGTTGTGGTGTGTGTGGTGTGTGTGTGTGTGTGGTGGTTTGTGTGTGTGTTTGAGGAAGGAGTAAGAGAATAAGAGAAAGGAAAGCCAAAGCAGGGGAACCACGGGGCGAGGAGCCAGGAGTTGACAGAAGGTGATGTGGAGGGTCGGAGTAGCCAGTAGGTCGTTTAGGATTCTTTAGATCAGCGCGGTCTAGAAAAAGGGAGAAGCGGGGATGTGGAAAGCGAGAGACTATTCGCAGGAGAAAAATCTGCTGTTCAAGTTGATGAAATTAGGGCAGCAGTTTATTTAAAAGGATTCCTCCAGTTGCGGGCGTGGACACAGCGGAAGGGAAGACGATACGTGCGACTTCGCGACCAAACTCCATCTGTCGACCTGTTTTCTACTGAAAGCAGAAGAGGCATTGTTGTTGTGTGCCTGGAACAGTGTCTATTTATGAGATGACGTGAGTGACGGTTTAGTGAGTACTTGTTGTCTTTGTTCGCCGAAAAAAATACTGCTTATCCACAGGAGCACAAGGAACAGACCAGTGGCCCACCTCCGATGGTATAGGAGGGCCGAGTTTGGACACAGGTTGTCCTTCCCTTTCCACCGGCCGAAAGATAAGGCTGGCAATTCAGAGTGTGAAAAGGGCGACGGCAAGAGAGTAAATCTCAGTGTAGGGTAGGGCCTGGAGGAGGGGCAGGTGAGGAGCTCTTTAGGAGAGGCAGTCTGGCTCGAAGGTTGCCGCGCCCCTGGGTAGATGCGACGTCGCGAGAATATGTCGGGGTAGCCCGGTTTGGAGAACCAACGACGTAGAAATCGATGCTCTCCATCCAGGTACTGTGGGTCACAGATGGAAGAAACAGCAAGGTGAACAACCTTCTTTACATAGGAGTCTGATGGTACGAGAAGAGTGATGTACATACCAGCGTGCTAGGTTCCTGAATATTGAGAAGGAGAATGGTCGCAATGAACGAGGGTGTCCAAATAAAAGGGAGCTTGTTGTCAACCTCCCTTTTCCACTTTGAAACGGATGGAGAGAGAGAGAGTTCAGTGCATCAGGAAATCCGAGAAACAGGCAGGGTAATGAGGGCTAGAGAGACAAGACGTCGACTATACTTAAGAAAGCCGACGGAAAAATGCGGAGGAAGCGAAAGGAGAAGCAGACAGGTTGCTAGAGACTGGAGAGAGAAGAGAGCTCATGGCAACACCGAGCGTCTGATGAGTAGAGCGACCACAAGGCAAAAGGAAGTAGACTCCCAAACACGACGAATCAGCTGGGAAAGATCGAGGATCCTTGCAGGAGCGAGCTCTCTGAAGTAAGCAAGAACGTTATCAAGCATGACTTGGTGATAGGAAGTTCGAAATCTAAGTTCCATCTTGGTTGCCGCGAGACACACACGGATATGGAGATGAAGTCTTGAGAGTGGAAGATGGTGGCGGGAGAGAAGGTGCCAGAAGGAGTGAGGGATTTCGCCAACCCAGCTGGCCCCTAGGGGCGTCACAGATCCCAGGGAGATGAATGTGACACAGAGGCATAGCGGCTTATGAGTTTAGGATACCCCACAGAAATATGAGGGTAGCGCGGGTTGATGACAGAATACTTTGGTACGAGATTCGCCTCCAGAAAACAAGCTTGTCTAACCCTTTCACCACAATGCTTTCTTGGGGGTCATGGTCAGGGGGATACAGGTTACTTACAGATTGATTATTCAATATTAAATGGCCGCACAGAACAGCTAAGGCGCACATCAGCGCGCGTAATACACTGTTGGATTAACACACGTTATAAAATATTTAAAGTTTTAAAAATCATCAATAAGGTTTACAACTAAAAGTGTATAATAGCAATAAATATTATATTAAAAATCTTGGATTTCTCCCCCAGCCCAAATCCAGCTTGGATGTGATTGGGAATTGGGAGGAGGTCCAACATAGAACAGTGGGAGTTGCAGATAATAGCATCACAACCAAGTCAAGTTTGCCTACCAAATAAAGCATCGGTAAAGTCTCAGAAGCATTGGAGGTCTGCACACAAGAAGTGTGATAAGAACCCACAAAATATAAGTGCTTTTGTAGCTTTCACCTTTAATGTTTGATTGTGAGACACCCTTGTATGCTGTGAGTGAGTCAAAAATAGACCCAAGTACTCCAACTCTTAGAAAAATGACAGTGCGTTTGCTCCTAAATAGAAGGAAGAATAGCCATGGTCTTGCTTGAGAAAATTTTTTGAACCCATGGATGTTGCCCACTGCAATTTGATTTATTGCAGTCTGCATGTGTCCTGCCATATCCGTAAGCTTCCTAGCAGAGCAATAAAGTAGTAAAGTAATCCACATAACAAGTATGCAAGACAGCACTTTGGAACACTTTTACGATGTCTTTATAGCAAATGGCAAACATGATCCACTTAAGACATACGCCTCCGATGTGTAAGACCCTTATAGATAGATACCTCACCTGGTTAGAGAAACCTGTTTGTCCACCCGCATTTTCAATCTTCTATCAGTAAGGAAGCTTTGTATGCACGGTAAGTAATGCCCTTAAACCAATGCCATGCACTTTACGGATATGTCATGCTTTCAAGTAAGTATCATAAACCTCTTTGTGGTCAATGAAGAAACTGCTCAAATCTCACAAGTGCATCTGGGTTGTTGATCTCTGGTTGCTCGAAACCCATAATGATAATGGCGTGTCAGCAAGTTTCCTATTCTAGTATCCAAGCTTAACCTGAAGTTTACATTTTCTCCATACAGCTTGCAGGGTTGCAGTTGGTGAGAGTAAATTGAGTCTGTACATTCCCGATTATGGAAGCAGTTTTTGATAAAAATTATTATAGCTTTTTTCCGTGTGGATGGCATTGTGTCCTTCCTTAAGATCCTATTGAATAGGTCCGGTGGGAAACTTTTGGGAGCTCTCCAGTAAGTGAGATATCATTTGGTATGGAATATTGTCACTTCCGGGGGCAGTCGTACAGGAAGCTGCAAAGCAGAGTCCATCTCCTTGTGCAAAAATGGCAAGTCGTATGGAAGTTCTGTTGGAGTCCTACTGAAGAACATTCCTGTTTGGCCAAAAGGGGGAAAAATCAATCTTTTTTGTCTGTGAGGATTATGCCATCTATCTTCAGAGCGGGCAGTGACATGGATGTGCTCATTCCAGCAATCTTAAACCCATCCTAAAGGTCTCCTAGAATTAATCAAGGAGACATACTGCCTCCATGGGGGTCTGCCCTAGCCTCCTTTAGCACTCGCCTGGCTTTGGCTTGGGTCCTTTTGTAATGGATCAAAGTCATATCACTGGGACATCGTTTCAGCTGCCTTAATGCAGTCTTTCTAACTCTGACAGCTTGCTGGCATTCATCAGACCACCAGGATACGGGAGGTCAACGATACTTTTCTAATTTTGGGAATGGATACTTCTCTGCAAGGTGAATTCATGATGTGAAGTAATTAACATCTTGAACGCACTGGAAATCATTACCCAACCCCTGCATTACTGCAGTTTATCTAAAAAGATTCCAGTCTGCATGTTTCAAGTCACCATCTCTGCATTCCATTGGCGGGAATACCATTCCCTCTTCCAAAAGTATTGGAGAGTGGTTGCTTACATGTAAGTCTTCCATGCCCTACCAAGTGAAATCCAATGTGAACCAAGTGAATCAACTGAGAATGTCCCAGTTTGAATTTGGAAATGTGTGGGTATGTCACTGTTCAGTAAAATTGCATCCAATATTGAGAACAAGGAATGCAGGGCCCTTTCTTGCAGGATACACAGTGTCTCCCCAGAGGTGATGCTGACCACTGAATCTCCCAAGAGTAGAAATGGAAGAGGCAACTGTCCCAAGTAGATCTTCCAAATCTTCTATGTTTGAGATTATTTTGGAATAGTGTAAGGTCGTGTCAAGCCTATCCTCACCTTTCAGCCTTGAGCTTGGAATCCTGTCAGGTAATTGGGCAATTTTTCCTGGTCATAATCTCTTGTAGGCATACACAAACGGGGTTACATGAAGTTATCAGATGTTGCAACACCTCCCATTTTGCATGAATTCCCTGACATCCAGTTCTTCCGGTTGAAAAACTACCTTTACATAGGTGGTTTGGCAGCACCTGTGGTTAAGACCCACCCTACACCTTTAGGCTGTCCCTTTCCAGCATCTAGGAGTACCTTTAGGAGGGTTGTTTACCCTGTGGAACTATTTTTCCAAAGGTTTCCTTGTAGAGGCTCTGCCTGTAAAGGGAAGACCAGAGCCTTTGGTTCAGGAGCATTCTCTCCAGCAGCAGAGGCCCCTGTGGATGTGGTGGCAGATGGAGCTGTCACTGCTGAAGCTTCTGGGCCTTGCTTGGGGTGATGTGAGGATCACGTTGACACCTCAAATAACTTGCAATATATTTCAAAATATCAAATCCATGATTGACATGCCATCAGTGGTCTTCACTACAAGGAATTTACTATATGAGATACTTTCCTATTTAAACAGGTAAGATTGAGGAAGAATTTTCTCCTCTGTACCCGGTCTGGAGCCCAGGAAAAATTCTGATTCCCTTCTTGCCCTTTGGAAGCTGGAAAGGTTTCCAGAGTGACATGTGATGTTTTCCAAGGGATTAACCAGAGGGCTGCATAGGTTATCAGGGAAAGTGCTATTTCTATGTAAATTTATGGAAAGCATCCCCTATAGAGTCCAATGAGAGGAAGCTATGGTTGGGGCTCAAATTTCCCCCAGCACAGGGTGGGGGGAGGTAGTGAGTAAATATACACAATCACAACCCATTACTGATGACAGTCGTGGGACCTATCAACTGGACAGTGCCTATTTGACCATAGCTATATTTGACCAGCCGAATGACTTGACCGAGCTTGATCAAGCCATCCATCTAACCAGAATAGAGGACCAGAGAGGTGTGTTGCTAGACTCCTGTCTCCTAGTAATACAGGACAACGTGCACGGCAAACACATGTGGAGAGTTCTCCCTGGTCCAAGATGGAATGAAACAGGTGTGCACCAGGGAGCCATTTTGTCTCATCCCTCACTGGTGACCCCCTCAGTATCATTAGCCCTCTGGTCCAGTTCATCAGTTCATTAGGACCTCATCCCTGTATCCCCCCTGGTGTTGTCACTTAACAGGTCCTTGGCCTTCTGCAGGTAGGAAGCACAGTCGAGGACCACCTCTGAGTTTGCCCATGTCAGAAGGCAAATGGGTGACATCCTCCTTGAAGGGCCTCTCGTAACGTCTGGGATGGAAGGGTTGGATGCAGGAGGGACTCGAGGGCTGGGATGAAAGCACCACGAAGGAGACAGACACCAGGTAAAAATTTCCTGTGAGTAGAAATGAAGCAGTCAAAGGACGAAATAATGTCTATGGAGGTAAGAGGAAGAGAGAAAAGACAGAAACCAAGGAGTTGCTGCTGGTGAGGGGTCAAGGACAGCGTGAGTGAGGAAGAAGCGGGACCAAGGACTGTGGGAAGTGATGTAGAGTTCCTGGAAGAGAGAGCAGCCATAGGTGGTGGAGAAGGACCGGTAGGAATCATGAGCAACATCGACTATGAGCTGTAAGACATATCTGTGGAGCCATACTTCAGGTACTCGCAAACGACAGAAGGCACTTCCAACCATCTCTTTCCAGAAACTCTCAACCCCCACCACCTGTAGTCCTTGGTCCAGTTTTCCTTCATCCATTATATATATGTGTGGTGTGTGTGTGTGTTTGTTTGTGCACATATACATATATATACATATCCATACATATAGATAGATGGATAGATAGATAGATAGATAGATATAATATATATATATATATATATATATATATATATATATATATATAAAGGTATGAATGAGAATGAATATCTTCACAATACAAGAGATGTATTTGACCGGTTTCGACCGTGTCTTCGTCAGAAATACATGCATTTCATGTATTTCTGACGAAGACACAGTCGAACCGGTCAATACATCTCTTGTATTGTTGAAGATATTCATTCTCATTCATACCTTTTATACATCTGTCAATATGAATATGGTTCATTTATATATATAATATGTATAATAATATACAAATAATATATATATATATATATATATATATATATATATATATATATATATATATATATAAAATCTTCAGAAGCTAAGGCCTATTTCTTGATATGCTTGGATCCACACACTTAAGACTATAGTGGGTCCACTGAGGAGGAAACATTTTAAGCAGGTACTGTACCATTTGCCATCCACACACATCAGATTTAAGGTGTTTAAGGACCAGTTCAAGAAGAGCTTAACTCTATGGTAGCCAAAGGGATCATCAAGCTTCGTGGTGACCCCTCGGATTGGTGTCATCCGCTCATTGCTGTAGGTAATCAAAATGGAGTACAAATTTTGACTGACTTGTCTAAGTTAAACAAGCAAGGGTCCCGTCTAGCACACCCCTCTCCTACACCCGTTGCCGCCACCTGAAGTGTGGATCAGATGGCTCAGTATTTTACCAAATTGAGGCAAATTGAGATATCTGAAGAGGACCAACATCTACATTTATTATGCCGTATGAACGTATGAAGCGTGTCGCAAGGCTCGGCTGAATGAGAATCAAGTCTTGCGTCGTTCCATGGTGCGTAGGGCTCGACACTGCTGAGAAGGGACAAGGAACAGTTCATCAGGAATCTTGCTGAGGAGGTCGAAGCCATTTCTTGGTAAATGACCTTCGCCCTGCCTCCCAAAGCCCTGAGAAAACTGAACTCTAAGTCTTCCCTCACAGATGACTGCAGTCCGATCAGGGGATGGACGGATCATCTCAGATCATGTTGGGGTTTGTGAACATTGGGCTGAGTATTTTGAACATTGTACCAGGTAGACCCTCCAACAGTTAGCTTGGATGCAAGCGATGTCTCAGTGCCTGTGCCCGACCCACCATCAGCAAGGAACCTCCTACCCTAACAGGGGTTAGGCTGGTGATTTCCAAGCTGAAGAGGGGGAAAAGCTGCAGGCATATTGATATCCCTGCTTACTGCTAAAGGCTAGGGGTAAACCTATGGCTCGGGGCCTGCATACAGTCCTGACTGCCATCTGGCAGCCCTGGTACCATTCCCCCTGACCTGTTGAGGGGCGTGGTCATCCCTCTCTGGAAGGGGAAAGGGGATCTTTGGGGACTGTAGCAACTACCGTGGCATTACACTGCTCAGCATACCAGGCAAGGTTCTCGCCCACATTTTTCTGAAATGGACCCAAACATCCACCTACTGGGGCATCAGAGCCCGGGAGCAGTCTGGATTTACTCCTGGCAAGTCCACGATAGACCGTATACTAGCACTTCGGTAATTGTGGAACACCGTCGTGAGTTTGGACGGGGGTTTTGCTTGCAGCCTACATCGACCTCAAGAAGGCGTTTGAATCGGTGCATCGGAAATCGCTATGGGATCCTGAGGCTAAGGGGAATTCCAACACAGAAAATTGGCCTGATAGCAAGCCTCTATACTGGTACTAAAAGTGCTGTAAAGTGTGGGGGGGGGTATATCGAACTTCTTCCCTGTTAATTCGGGGGTGAGGAAAGGCTGTATCCTTGCACCAACACTTTTCAACCTTGTATGGACTGGATAAGGGGCAGAGCTACTAGCCAAAGTCAGGGGTGGAGCAACACTGTGCAATATTAAGGTCTCAGACTTTGACTTTGCCGAGATGTTGCCATCCTATCTGAGTCCTTGGAGTCACTGGTGGCGGCTCTTGTGCATTTGGCAATGGGGCGAAGCCCTTAGGCCTAGAGGTCTCCTGGACCAAGACCAAGATCCAGGACTTTGGGGGCCTGTTAGGG
>NC_051388.1:50347828-50355328 GCF_015228065.2 Penaeus monodon | reverse complement strand
CATTGACCACCCTGATGCACTTCTTGACACGTTGTAGAGCCAGGTCTCATTGAAGCAGAATGTGTCACCAGTAGCTGAAAAAACCCATTGGTCTTCTGCAATCCGAAATCGTTCATCATCATCATCATCATCAAGGGACTAACGCCGACGGGGGCGCATGGCCGCATCCACCCTTCGCTTCCAGCCACGAGGATCCCTCGAGGCGAGTCTCCAGGCAGGCACACGGCCCATCTCTAATTGCTCGCGACAGGTCTCGTTGAGCTGCCCAAGCCATGATCTCCTGGTCGTCCCACAGGCCTCCTCCACCCAGGTTGTCTTGCAGAGAAACAACCTGATGGGCAGGGTCGTCCACTGGGAAGCGAGCTAGGTGGCCATATAGCCTGAGTTGGCGATCCAGGATTATGCAAGAAACAGGTCTCATGCCAGTCTCACGGTGTAACCGCCGGTTGGACACGTGGTCCTGCCAACTGTACCCATGATCCGGCAAAGGGACTTGTTACAAAAGGCATCAAGGCGAGACTCCAAGGCACTGGATAGCGTCCAGGTTTCGCTTCCATAGAGCAAAACTGGCAGTATCAAGGCTTGAAGACACGCAGCTTGTTCCTTCTGCATAGGTACCGACATCTCCAAACGCTCTTGTTGATCGAGTTCATGGCCCCTGTTGCCAGACCAATCCGTCTACTGACTTCCTGGTCTGACAACCCAGAGATATGGACTACGCTACCAAGGTATGTAAAACTTTCTGTAACTTCAACGTCCTCGGCGCAAGCATGGATCGACTGAACAGGTTCCCCTAACAGGCCCCCAAAGTCCTGGATCTTGGTCTTGGTCCAGGAGACCTCTAGGCCTAAGGGCTTCGCCTCATTGCCAAATGCATCAAGAGCCGCCACCAGTGACTCCAAGGACTCAGATAGGATGGCAACATCATCGGCAAAGTCAAAGTCTGAGACCTTAATATTGCACAGTGTTGCTCCACACTGACTTTGGCTAGTAGCTCTGCCCATTATCCAGTCCATACAAGTGTTGAAAAGTGTTGGTGCAAGGATACAGCCTTGCCTCACCCCTGAATTAACAGGGAAGAAGTTCGATATACCCCCACCACACTTTACAGCACTTTCAGTACCAGTATAGAGGCTTGCTATCAGGCCAATTATCTGTGTTGGAATTCCCCTTAGCCTCAGGATCTCCCATAGCGATTTCCGATGCACCGATTCAAACGCCTTCTTGAGGTCGATGTAGGCTGCAAGCAACCCACGTCCAAACTCACGACGGTGTTCCACAATTACTCGAAGTGCTAGTATACGGTCTATCGTGGACTTGCCAGGAGTAAATCCAGACTGCTCCGGTCTCTGATGCCTCAGTAGGTGGATGTGGATCCATTTCATAAGAATGTGGGCGAAAACTCTGCCTGGTATGCTGAGCAGTGTAATGCCACGGTAGTTGCTACAGTCCCAACGATCCCCTTTCCCCTTCCAGAGAGGGATGACCACGCCCCTCAACAGGTCAGGGGGAATGGTACCAGACTGCCAGATGGCAGTCAGGACTGTATGCAGGCCCCGAGCCATAGGTTCACCCCTAGCCTTTAGCAGTTAAGCAGGGATATCACATATGCCTGCAGCTTTCCCACTCTTCAGCTTGGAAATCACCAGCCTAACCTCTGTTAGGGTAGGAGGTTCCTTGCTGATGGGTGGGTCGGGCACAGGCACTGAGACATCGCTTGCATCCAAGCTAACTGTTGGAGGGTCTACCTGGTACAACTGTTCAAAATACTCAGCCCAATGTTCACAAACCCCAACATGATCTGAGATGATCCGTCCATCCGCTGATCGGACTGCAGTCATCTGTGAGGAAGACTTAGAGTTCAGTTTTCTCAGGGCTTGGTAGGCAGGGCGAAGGTCATTTACCAAGAAAAGGCCTTCGACCTCCTCAGCAAGATTCCTGATGAACTGTTCCTTGTCCCTTCTCAGCAGTGTCCGAGCCCTACGCACCATGGAACGACGCAAGACTTGATTCTCATTCAGCCGAGCCTTGCGACACGCTTCATACGTTCATACGGCATAATAAATGTAGATGTTGGTCCTCTTCAGATATCTCAATTTGCTCAATTGGTAAAATACTGAGCCATCTGATCCACACTTCAGGTGGCGGCAAAAGGGGGTAGGAGAGGGGTGTGCTAGACGGGACCCTTGCTTGTTTAACTTAGACAAGTCAGTCAAAATTTGTACTCCATTTGATTACCTACAGCAATGAGCGGATGACACCCAAACCGAGGGGTCACCACGAAGCTTGATGATCCCTTTGGCTACCATAGAGTTAAGCTCCTTCTTGAACTGGTCCTTAAACACCTTAAATCTGATGTGTGTGGATGGCAAAAGGTACAGTACCTGCCTTAAAATGTTTCCTCCTCAGTGGACCCACTATAGTCTTAAGTGTGTGGATCCAAGCATATCAAGAAATAGGCCTTAGCTTCTGAAGATTTTTATATATATATATATATATATATATATATATATATATATATATAAAATATATTATTTGTATATTTATATACATATTTATATTTTAAATGAACCATATTCATATTGACAGATGTATAAAAGGTATGATGAGAATGAACTCTTCACAATACAAGAGATGTATTTGACCGGTTTCGACTGTGTCTTCGTCAGAAATACATGAAATGCATGTATTTCTGACGAAGACACGGTCGAACCGGTCAAATACATCTCTTGTATTGTGAAGATATTCATTCTCATTCATACCTTTTATATATATATATATATATATATATATATATATATATATATATATTATATCTATCTATCTATCTATCTATCCATCTATCTATATGTATGGATATGTATATATATGTATATGTGCACAAACAAACACACACACACACACATATATATATATATGGATGAAGGAAAACTGGGACCAAGGACTACAGGTGGTGGGGGTTGAGAGTTTCTGGGAAAGAGATGGTTGGAAGTGCCTTCTGTCGTTTGCGAGTACCTGAAGGTATGGCTCCACAGATATGTCTTACAGCTCATAGTCGATGTTGCTCATGATTCCTCCCGGGTCCTTCTCCACCACCTATGGCTGCTCTCTCTCCCAGGAACTCACATCACTTCCCACAGTCCTTGGTCCCGCTTCTTCCTCACTGATGCTGTCCTTGCCCCTCACCAGCAGCAACTCCTTGGTTTCTGTCTTTTCTCTCTTCCTCTTACCTCCATAGACATTATTTCGTCCTTTGACTGCTTCATTTCTACTCACAGGAAATTTTTACCTGGTGTCTGTCTCCTTCGTGGTGCTTTCATCCCAGCCCTCGAGTCCCTCCTGCATCCCAACCCTTCCATTCCCAGACGTTACCGAGAGGCCCTTCAAGGAGGATGTCACCCATTTGCCTTCTGACATGGGCAACTCAGAGGTGGTCCTCGACTGTGCTTCCTACCTGCAGAAGGCCAAGGACCTGTTAAGTGACAACACCAGGGGGGATACAGGGATGGGTCCTAATGAACTGATGACTGGACCAGAGGGCTAATGATACTGAAAGGGGGCACCAGTGAGGGATGAGACAAAATGGCTCCCTGGTGCACACCTGTTTCATTCCATCTTGGACCAGGAGAACTCTCCCACATGTGTTTCCCGTGCACGTTGTCCTGTATTACTGGGAGACAGGAGTCTAGCAACACACCTCTCTGGTCCTCTATTCGGGTTAGATGGATGGCTTGATCAAGCTCCGGTAAAGTCATTGGGCTGGTCAAATATAGCTATGGTCAAATGGCACTGTCCAGTTGATAGGTCCCACGACTGTCATCAGATGGTTTTGATTGTGTATATTTACTCACTACCTCCCTCACCCTGTGCTGGTGGGAATTTTTGAGCCCCAACCATAGCTTCCTCTCATTGGACTCTATAGTGGATGCTTTCCATAAATTTACATAGAAATAGCACTTTCCCTGATAACTATGCAGTCCTCTTTTAAATCCCTTTGGACATCACATGTCCTCTGGAACCTTTCCAGTTTCCCAAAAGGGCAAGAATGGAATCAGAATGTTTCCGGGGCTCCCAGACCAGGTACAGAGGAAAAAATTCTTCCCAAATCTTACCTGATAAATAGGAAAGTATCTCAAAATAGTAAATTCCTTGTAGTGAAGACCACTGATGGCATGTCAATCATGGATTTTGATATTTTTGAAATATATTGCAAGTTAGTTGAGGTGTCAACGTGATCCTCACATCCCCCAAGCAAGGCTCCAGAAGCTTCAGCAGTGACAGCTCCATCTGCCCCACATCCACAGGGGCTCTGCTGCTGGAGAGAATGCTTCCTGAACCAAAGGCTCTGTCTTCCCTTACCGGGCAAGCCTCTAAAAAGGAAACCTTTGGAAAATAGTTCCACAGGTAAAAAACCCTCCTAAAGGTACTCCCTAGATGCTGGAAAGGGACAGCCTAAAGGTGTAGGGGGGGTCTTAACCACAGGTGCTGCCAAACCACCTATGTAAAGGTAGTTTCTCAACCGGGAAGAACTGGATTCAGGGAATTCATGCAAAATGGGAGGTGTTTGAAACATCTGATAACTTCATGTAACCCAGTTTGTTGTATGCCTACAAGAGATTATGACCAGGGAAAATTGCCTAATTTACCTGACAGGATTCCAAGCTCAAGGCTGAAAGGTGAGGATAGGCTTGACACGACCTTACACTATTCACATAATCTCAACATAGAAGATTTGGAAGATCTATTTGGGACATTTTGCCTCTTCCATTTTCTACTCTTGGGAGATTTCAGGGGTCAGCATCACCTCGGGGGAGACACTGTGTATCCTGAAAGAAAGGGGCCCTGCATTCCTTGTTCTCAATATTGGATGCAATTTTACTGAAAGTGACACACCCACACATTTCCAAATTCAAACTGGGACTTCTCAGTTGATTCACTTGGTTCCATTTGGATTTTCACTTGGCAGGGCATGGAAGACTTACATGGAAGCGACCACTTTCCATACTTCTGGAAGAGGTGAATGGTTTTCCCAGCCAATGGAATGCAGGATGGTGATTTAAACATGCAGACTGGAATTTTTTTAGATAAACTGCAGTAATGCAGGGTCTGGAAATGATTTCCATGCGTTCAAGATGTTAATTACTTCACATCATGAATTCACCTTGCAGCAGAAGTATCCTTTCCCCAAAAATTACAGAGTATCGTTGACCTCCAGTATACCTGGTGGTCTGATGAATCCCCAGCAAGCTGTCAGAGTTAGAAAGACGCATTAAGGCAGCTGAAACGATGTCCCGGGGATATGACTTTGATCCATTACAAAGGACCCAACCCAAAGCCAGGCGAGTGCTAAAGGAGGCTAGACAGACCCATGGAGGCAGTATGTCCCCTTGATTAATTCTAGGAACCTTTAGGATGGGTTTAAGATTGCTGGAATGAGCACATCCATGTCCTGCCTGCTCTGAAGATAATGGCATAAACCTCACAGACAAAAAGATCTGATTTTCCACCTTTTGGCCAAAAAGGAATGTTTCTTCATAGGACTCCAACAGAACTTCCATACGACTTGCCATTTTTGCACAAGGAGATGGACTCTGCTTTGCAGCTCTCCTGTACGACTGCCCCAGGAAGTGACAATATTCCATCCAAATGATATCTCACTTACTGGAGAGCTCCCAAAAGTTCCTACCGGACTATTCAATAGGATCTTAAGGAAGGACACAATGCCATCCACACGGAAGAAGCTATAATAATTTCTATCCCAAAAACTGCTTCCATAATCGGGAATTACAGACCAATTTCTCTCACCAGCTGCACCTGCAAGCTGATGGAGAAAATGGTAAACTTCAGGTTAACTGGATACTAGAAGAGGAAAATGTGCTGACGCCATATCATTATGGTTTCGAGAACAGAGATCAACCACAGATGCACTTGTGAGGATGGAGCAGTCTTCATTGACCACAAAGAGGTTTATGATACTATTGGAAGCATGACATACTCGTAAAGCATGACATTGGTTTAAAAGGAGCATTACTACCTTCATACAAGCTTCCTTACTGATAGGAAGTTTAAAATGCGGGTGGAAAACAGTTTTCTCTAACCAGGAAGATCAGCTGTAAGGGTTACACATCGGAGTGTCTTAGTGTGATCATGTTTGCCATTGCTATAAATGACATCGTAAAAGTGTTCCAAGTGCTGTCTTGCATAATTTTATGTGGATGACTTTACACTTTATTGCTCTGGAGGAAGCTTACAGGATATGCAAGGACACATGCAGACTGCAATAAATCAAAATGTGCAGTGGCACCATACCAGGGTTCAAATTTTCTCCAAGCAAGACCATGGCTATGCTCCTTTCATTTAGGAGCAAACGCACTGCATTTTGTCTAAGAGGTGGAGTACTTGGTTCTAATTTTTGACTCAAAGCATACAAGGGTGTCTCACATCAAACATTAAAGGTGAAAGCTACAAAAGCACTTAGTATTTTGTGGGTTCTTTCACACCTATCTTGTGGTGCAGACCTCCAATGCTTCTGAGACTTTACCGAGTGCTTATTTGTAGCAAACTTGACTTTGGGTGTGAGCTTATTCATCTGCAACTCCCACTGTTCGGATGTTGGACTTCCCAATTCCCAATCAAATCAAGCTGGATTTGGGAGGGGGAGAGATCCAAGATTTTTAATATAATATTTATTGCTATTTACTTTTATTTGTAAGACCTTATTGATAGATTTTTAAAACTTTAAATATTTTAACATTTTAATCCAAAATGTATTCGCCACTGATGACCTTAGCTGTTAATGCGGCAGTTAATTTGAATAATCAATCTGTCCAATTAACCTGTATCCCCCTGACCAGTGACCCCCAAGAAAGCATTGGTGAAAGGGTTAGAAGCTTGTTTTCTGGAGGCGAATCTCTACCAGAGATTCAAGGTCATCAACCCTCGCCTCCTCATTTCTGTGGGGTATCCTAAACTCATAAGCCGGCTATGCCTCTGTGTCACATCATCTCCTGGGGATCTGTGACGCACCCTATTGCGGCCTGGTTGGCGAAATCCCTCACTCCACTTCTTGCACCTTCTCTCCTGCTCACCTCTTCCACTCTCAAGACTTCATCTCCCATGTCCGTGGTGTCTCGCCGGCAACCAAGATGAACTTAGATGTCGACTTCCTATTCACCAAGGTCATGCTTGATAACGTTCTTGCTTTCCTTCAGAGAAGGCTCCCTGCCAAGGATCCTCATCTTTCTCCAGCTGATTCGTCTGTGTGTGGAGTCTAATTTCCTTTTCCTTTGTGGGTCGCTTCTACTCTCAGACGTTCGGTGTTGCCATGAGCTCTCTTCTCTCTCCAGTCTCTAGCAAACCTGTCTGCTTCTCCCTTCCATCTCCCTTTGTCCATCGCTTGGCTAAGTATGTCGACGTCTTTGCTCTCTGCCCTCATGACCCTGCCCTGTTCTCGGATTTCCTGATGCAGCTGAACTCTCTTTCTCTCCTCCGTCAATAAAA
>NC_051388.1:50336102-50347728 GCF_015228065.2 Penaeus monodon | reverse complement strand
AAGGATCGCCCTGGTTTTCCGGGAACCCCGGCTCCCGGGCGGCCCCCCCGACCTACGACGTGATACACGAGGCAAAGACCACGCTCGCCCGCCTCGGCATCGACACCGGCCGCCTCGAGAGATCGGACACATCATGTTTTACGTAAAGGGCACTTAGGCGTAACTGTTATGATTGCTTTGGCTTTGATGTATGGTTATACTATGTATACGTAAACGTAATATCTGTATCTATATCTATCTATCTCCTCCCTTTTATCCACTATCTGAAATTGTTTATAGATGTGTTAATCATAACTAAATATGCATATATGTTACTGGATATATTTGTGTATAATAATATATATATATTATATATAATTATATTATATTTATATATAAATATGTTATATATATGGTGGTGTGTGTGTGTGTGGGTGTTGGTTTTGTGGTGTGTGTGGTGTGGTTGTGTGGTGTGTGTGTGTGTGGTTTGTGTGTGTTGTATTATGAGAATATATGATAACATAATATTTTTTAATGTGATATTTGGGTATATATATGATATGTATATATAAATTTATATATATGTAATATATGTATTGATAATATATTTTTACACACACACACCCACACACCCACACACACACAAAAATATAAAAAATTTTTTTAAAAATTTTATATTTTTTTATTTATTTCCCCCCCCCCCCCCCCCCACCCCCACCCCAAAAACCCCACCCACCCCACCCCCCACCCCAAAAAAAAAAAAAAAACATGATGTGTTTTTTTTTGCCAAATATTAATAAATAAAAATAAATAAATAAAAAAATTTAAAAATATAAATACATTATATATTAAAAATTTATTAAAAATAAATAATATATAAAATAAATATTAATTAATATAAATATTATTAAAATTATTAATATTATAAAATTTAAAAATTATCTATTATAATATATAATAATATTTTATATTAATATATATATATATATATAATATTATAAAAAAATTATATATATATTTTATATAATATATATATGTATATATATATAAAATATAATAATAATATAATATATAAAAATATAATATTATATATAATAAATAATATATAATATATATATACATGTGTGTAAAAATATATATTTATAATATAAAATTTAATAATATATATATTTATATATATATATAATATAATATAATGTGTGTATGTAATATATATATATATATATAAAATATATAAAAATTTTTTATATATTTAATATAATATATTATATAATAAAACATAAAATACACAGACCACACACACACACAATTTTTGTAAGTAGTCGTAGGTTTATGGAATGGCACTTAAATATAGAAAACATATATATATATATAATAAATATTATATATAATAATATATAATATATATTTTAAAATTACACATATATATATATATATTCAATATAATAACATTATTATAAATATATATATACATAATATATTATATTGGGGTTGTGTTTTGTGTGTGTTGGGGTTGTGTGTGTGTGTGTGTTGTGTGTGTGTGTGGTGTGTGGGGGTGTGTGTGTTGTTGTGTGTGTGTGTGTGTGTTTGTGTGTTGTGTGTGGTGTGTGTGTGTTGGTTATTTTTCCAAATTTTTATAAAATGTATATGTATGTTTTTTCATATATATACATATATATATTAAGTATATATTACAATCTTTTTAACATGTTATGCATGTTATTCATTATTATATATATATATATATTATATTATATATATATAATATATAAAATATATAATAAATAACTTCCATTCTCACGTATGCACACACACATCGCAGTGATTTCATAATTGTATACTGTATATGGTTAGGCAAAAATAAATAAATAAAAACACAGAGTTTCATATCATTAAATATCATGTCAGAGCATGAAACCCAGGAGTTTTTTTGCAATTTCACTAATGCGGCGAATTGTTTTTTGAGATTTCAGTCTGGTTCTGCTCCTTATTCAGGGATGGCAGATTCTCCTTTCTGGCTCCTGCAGCTTTCTTCGTGAGGGTTACAAATGAAAAACTTATTCTTTCAATTTTTTATTTTTTAAAGTTAATTCTTTACAAAATGTGATGGTTAAAAGAAAATAGAAAAGGGGTTGGGGACTAAAATCAAATTTAATTTACAAAAAAATAAAGCGTTAAAAAAAGCATGGAAAGAACATTCAATCATTATAGTCATTATTACTACAATAACTATTACTGTTATTATCATCCTTATGAACATGAATTTTACACATTATTATTAGTATCATTATTGTTATTGTTATTATAATCATAATCATTTTTATATATAACATACATATCTTACTTTTCACACACACACACACCACACAACACACACACACACACACACACAATATATATATATATATATTTATTATATATATTATAATATTTTATATAATATATATATATATATAATTATAAAAATATATAAATATATGACGAAAAAGAAAGATCGTGGCCTCTCATTCTACCATCAATGGCCTACGGGGCGGAGACCAGGACAATGCAAACTAGAGTCATGCCAGTCAACGACATAGGAGAGAAAAAGATCTCAAAGGGTGAAGGGCAGGCCATTTGACCCGAATGAACAATGCCAGACGGACAAAGAAGATAACAGAATGGACAACGAGAGAAGCGAGAAGGCAGGGAAGACCAAAGATATATATGGCAGAAGTACGATGTACCTTGGATGCATAAAACTCAGACAGAGTTGTCCACAGGAGTTTGCGGAGGCTGCCTGCCTGCAGTGGATCAACGGCTGTTTTTTGATTATAATAGTAGCCACAAACTACATCGGGGGTCCTGCCACTGGGACCTCTTATTCGACGTGCAGGACTAGACCTCCCTCTCTGAGGTGACACAGCCTTTGGGTGGCTGAGGGAGGAAGAAAGGGTTCCAGACAATGATGCCTACTTTATAGGTGGAGGGGCATCCCCTCTGATCTCTCCCTAGGGGTTCACATCTACCCATGTGTTTACCGTGCATGGCATCCCTGTGCGCTGTGAGACGGGGGGTCTGCAATTCCCCCCCCATCCCGTGCTGAGTACGCCCGCGGCTGCAACACCCCTTTTGGGGTTTTTTTTCCAGAAAGAGGGGGGGCTGACCTTGGCCCGGTAGATCAAGGGATGGGTCTCTTTCGGGAGGTAGGGTCAAGCATAAATGTCGGTTGGCACTCACACTGTCCCGTATACCCTCACCACCCTGTGGCTGTTAAAAACATTAGTTTGACAACAGCTTCCCTTTTTGGACTTGGGGGGGGGGGGGACGTGAGGGATGAAATAATGTTTATTTTAGGGGCAAACATTTAAAACCCCCCAAAAAAAGAGAACAAATGAGACGACCCGTGCAAGGTCCGATACGGAGCACTTGAAGCCATACAGATTTTTAGTGGCAGCGAAAATCAAGGCGCGGGTTTGACTCGGACTGCTGCTAAGATGGACACGAATCACCCAAAAAACATGCTTTTCATGGGGGACTGCCCAGCGAGGACTCTATGCTGGCCTCTCCGGGCCAGCAAGCAAATAAAGGGAGAGCCTCTGAGTAACCCCAGGACGTCCCCCCTGCCCGAAGGGGACAAGCTGAACCAGCCGAAACAGCTGCTTTTCCAAAACCCGAAACCCCAAATAAACCCGAACTCTGAGGGTGAGCTGGCCCCCTGGGGTTTTCCCCACAGTTTAAGGTTCCCCTCTAAACCTGAAGGCTCGACAGTGCTCCCAATGGTAAGGGGCATGGAATGCAGCGAAAATGGGTTTCCCAGAGACCAGGACATGATTACACCCCAAAACCAAGCCCCCAAATTTTCGCGGGAAAAACCAAGGAATTTAATGAGAGGGAAAAAGGGTGTCCACGCCACCAACCCCGACGATAGGAGAGTCAAGATGAACTGGTTTTCTTTATCTATGATGTGGATGGATCACATAACCCACAGGTCGGAAGTTTCCCGAATGTCAAAAGGGGGAAGACCCCAAAACCCAGGCATGTCCTGGTGCCCTGAAGGGCCTCAATCATACCCTGACTGGTAACTGGGGCCCCTACAGCCTAAGAACATAGTCCCGACCCATTTCGGGTTTCCAAGTGCCAAAAATACGGTCCCCCTCTGGCTAGCTGCAAGCCCAACCCAAACGGGTGTCTGTAGCAAGGCATACAACACCGAGGTGTGTCTTAAGGCCCACAAGAAAGGCCAAACGGACACAAAAGCCAAATGTCTCAACTGAGCCAAGGGGCATCACGCCTGGAGCCTGGCTTGCTCTGCCAGAAAAGTCGGCCCTCAGGCTACAAGAGATTGCTAAAAAGCGATCTTGACTTTATTCCTGCCCCCCCGGGCCCCCCTGTCTGGGGGTGGAAAAAAGAAAAAGTTCCCCACTCCTAAGAGGAAGAAGCCCCCCCCAGCCGAACCCGGTATCTCCAATAAAAAGGGAGAAAAGAAACCCCTAAAAAAGAAGAAAAAGCTGCAATAGCCCCCCCAAGAGAGAAATCTCCCCTTTTTGAGGAAGATAGACTCTCGTTGATGCGTAGTCAGCAGAGCAACAGCTTTGGGAGGGCCAGGAGGGGCGGAAAAGGAGTCACACGCCATGCCCGGGAAGACCAGGGGCTGTTGCAGTCCGAAAGGGAGGAAGCTGAACAGAGCCCAAAGCAGCCCCCCCTCACCCAGGGCGGGAAATCCCCCCTCACCCTAAACCCCCGGGTACGCCCACAGGCAGAGCCGAACAGGGAAAACGTGCAGCCAGACAAAGCCCGAAATGAGAAAAACAAAAATCACAAAAATTTGAGCTACCAAAAAGGCCTCCACCCCCAGGGACCCATGCTTAGCCCGACAAAGACGATCCTCAAAAAGTGAGGACTTTACAAGGGGTGTCGAATCTGAACCGAATATAAAGACGTCTTGATGAACTATCACCAAGTAAATCATGAACAAATCTAAGCAACTACATGGAACATTAGGCTTAATACAAAGAAGCCCTCCTCCACGCAATAGGCGATCAAGGAACAATGTATGTCATGCTCCAGGACCATATATATATATATATATATATATAATATATATATATATATATATATAAATTATAATTATATAATATATTATATATATAATATATAAAATTAATTGATATTTATATATATAAAATATATATATATATATATTATATTATATATATATATTATATATAATAAAATATAAATTTTATATATTTATATGTTTTTATGTCCCGGAGAATAAAAGAGGGGAATGTTTGTTTTAGGTATCAGCTTTATGTTGCTAAGCATAGCTAGTAAAAGAGGCTTGTTCCCCCGGTTAGAAAACAATCCCTTTCTCCCCAATAGCCCAAGACAGCACTGTGGGGAGGGTGTTAAATCTCTTGCCCTTGAGATTTATTGGCGGGGCCCCCTCAAGTATACAATGTTACAGCAGGCCGGGGTGTAGGGGTTTAGACATCAGCCAGGGCTGTGCTAGCAGCCCCAAGACGAGTGTCATAGGGAGACTTCAAGCACACCCCCCTTTTGGCACCCGCAGGCAAGGAGCGGCAGGCCATCAATAGCAAAGAGCTTGAGACTTTCCTCGAGATCACCTTTTCAATAGCCCGCCCAACGCCCGCAGAGGAGGGGCCCAGACCTACCCCGGGCCCCTGCAGCTCGGGTGGAGAGTTTGGGGGTGTCGTAAGACTGTCAAAGTGACCCTTATGCATGTATACCCTAATGATGCTGGCCAGCCCAAAAGACAACCAAAACCAAGAGGAAAAAGGGGCAAGGCCAACTGGGAAGCCTTTAGAATGCCCGACCCTGTTTAGAAGAAGGAAAACCCACAGAGTGAAAACGGGAAGTGCTTGAACCAGAAAACAGGCATAAAATGAAGCAGCTCACAGACATATTAAAACTTGCCATGGCCAGGAGTTATAAAGGGCGTCTGGTATTTAATGACAAGATTAAGGAAGTCAACCACAGAGGAAAATCTGTAGAAAACATTCGAAGGGAAAGAATCCCGAAACTTAGCCCTCTAAAGGGGAAACAGTAGGGATGCCAAAAAAAGTGCCCCTTTGATCAGGCAGAAAAAAATGGCGGAATGGTGCGATCTTTGCCACCGAAAACCCCCCTTACAGAAAGCAGCAACAGGTCAGCGAGACTAGCCACCAGCCCCAGTGCACACCCACGCCCCCCAAGCATAGCAAACAGCTGGGCCGAGTTTTTGCGGAACAAGCAGCAACAGTTTGCCAGCTGAAATGAGGGCAAACAAAAAAAACGCCTAAAAAAAAGGGAGACTTGCTAATTAGAGAGGGGCAGCCGAACCCATAACTCGATGTTATTTCTTTGGAAAAAATAAGAAAACCTACAGAAACAGTTCTTTCACAGCCCCGGGATTGTGAGATCTGTTACCCCATCATTTTTTCCCCAGGATGGCTGGGGAGCTTGATTTCCGCAACTCATCAACAAGCCTTTGGGAAAATTCCATCTACCTCAGAGCTGGAAGAGGATATAGTTCCCCTCTCAAAAAAACCAAAAAAAAGCCAGGGAAGTACCCCCCCATTTCTCTCCTCAGCTGTCGGGCAAGTGGCCGAGAGAATGGGATAAACCGCCCCCCCAAAAAAAAATGGGACCCACAGAACACCTCCTGGGTTTACAAGTGGCATGAGCAAGCACACGCTAGCCCCGCTCTTAAGCACAATCAGCACGTCACTTCTGGGTAGTATTCCCAGACCTGGAGAAGGTTTGAATTAGCAAGTCCCTTGCTATCAGGAGAGCCGATCCCAAAGGGGAAACAGCCGAAAAATCCGGGTTGGATAGGGCAGAACGCCAAAGTAGATTCCCAAGAACTTTTCACAGCACATACCACTAGAAAATGGAACACTTCAGGGGGGAGTCCCAGTCCCGCCCTTTTCAACACCCCAATATTCTGATCCTCAACATACAGCCCCCGTGGGGTGTAAGATATCTCCTATGCGACGACCTTTCATATCCCACGGAGCACATTTCCAAGTAAAGCCCCCCTTGATTGAGGAGTGCTGTTTGAACAGGACAAAGATCTCGGGGAAACCCAATTTAAAGCCCGGCTCTGAGGGCTAAATGTGCAAGGGACAAGTCGGAATCCAGGGAATGGATTAGAAAGGTCCAGGGTCTTCCAATACCCTTGGGGTAATGATTTACCCCGGGCCTCTCCTTAAAAAGGAGGCCTGTATGGTTGGGCCGAAACCAAAAACAAACTATTGAAAAAGGCAAGTCTGGGGACATAGGAGTAGACATAAAGTACTAAGATCCTAGAAATACCATCCGCCCATTGTGGACCAGCTTTGTTCCCTGATTTCCCCAAAGCAAAATTAAGAGAAAATTGGAGACAGTTTAAAATGAAGCTGCAGGATCATTTTGGGAAAACCAAAAGGGGCGAAGGGCCCAAACCCCCTCAGGAGGGAAACCTTCTCCCCCGGAACACAAATTTATTTTTGTGGAAACAGTTTTTTTAAGGCATCCAAGCTAGGAACACAAACATGAGACCAAAAAATATAGACGGCAGAACAAGACAAGAGGTTTGCAAACAAGTCGTCCACACAGCAGGGGGGTTGATACGCTATCAGCCAAAAAAAATACTTGCCCAAAAGATGGGCTCCCCCCCCCGACTTTGATGAAGCCCCCCTGGGCACAAACCTTGTCGAGTTTTTTGTTTAAAAGCTTGTCAAGAAGAAAAAAATCAATACACCCGCCTAATCTAAAGGAAAAGGGAAACTGGAGGGTCATTTCAGCCATCACTCCTCCGGTAGTAGAACCTACTTTAGGATGGATCAGTCAGTCCCCTTAGCCACACGAGGGACCCGGCTTGCAGCAAGGGATGCCACAACCAGAGGGAACATAACGCCCCCTCGCTACGGCAGAGGGCAGTTGGTTATGGGAGCCCTAGCCCCGCTCCCCGAAAGGGGGGACACGTGGCATAATAGACTCCGGGCAGCCATGGTTACAGCAACGCTCACCAAAGAAACATCTACCTTCGACCACTGTTTTAAATAGCACAGGGATTTGCTTGGGTAGAAGAATAATCATAAACGGGTCCTAGCCCCAAGGCATCAGAGGGAAAAGAGTTTTTGACGATAGTGAATGAAAGGGTAGCCCCCCAAAACCCATGACATAAAACCAGCCCAAAAACTTGAAACAGAAATGTAATGCCACAGCTGGGCCTCCTCCGCAGGCACGAGAGAAAAAGGGGATTCTCCCCCTCGGCCAATGCTACTAGACGTCAAGGGGAGAGCCAGGCATTCCCGAAGCAACAATAGAGGTACCGAAGCATCTTCACAGAACGATAGGTTCCCTTGCGCGTCGTAGATCATAAGACAATGACCAGAAGACAGGGGCAGCATGTGGCGAGCCGAACGCCGCGTTTGGGAATTATTACAGAATTGTGATCAACCAGTTTCGAGCAAGGACCCCCCACAACAACCCGGATGGGAATGGATTTGCCCCATTACACCCGGCGGAAGAGCCTGTGGCAATCCCCCCACCACGGGAAAATAATTGTCAAAGAAAAAAATGAAACCCAAAAAAACTCACACAGGGCCCACCAAAGTATGAAGGCCCGGGCGAAGCCAAATCTTCGCAAATCTCAAACAACACAACGAACTTGTTGCCAGATGTACAAAAAAGGGACTTAGCATGTGCACTTAAATATAATCCCGGTAATGTACAAGATGGTAATAGAAGTTGTATAATTGAAAAATGCCCTTCTTCTAAAGCCAAGAACATTGCAATATATATATATATATATATATATATATATATATATATATATATAATGTATATATACACATATATGTTTATTTATTTATGAATGTGTTATGTAATTTACACATGTTTGTGTATACATACATGCATACATACATATATATGTATATATACATATATATATATATATATATATATATATATATATATATATATATATATATATATATATATATATATTATATGTTTATATGTCCAGGAGACATTATTAGAGGGGAATGTTCGCTTTTCAGGCTATCATGCTTCATGTTGCTAAGCATAGCTAGTAAAAGAGGCTTGTTCACCCTGGTTAGAACAACAATCCCTTGCTCCGCAATAGCCGAAGCACAGCACTGTGGAGAGGATGTTTTTTATTCATGTATGTAAGTTTGCTATAATAAAAGAATGATGAACCGTTTTGATTGTTAAATTCTGAAATATGAAGTTTCTTTTCAGTGTCACCCGTACCACCCCACACGCAGTTCTTGACACCATTGGCAGTATCCAGTTAACCATTGCTGACAGTTTTCATGTCACAGCAACTTGTGAGAAATGAATGAAAAATACTATTTTTTTTATTAAACCTATTACAGAGCCCTTTTTGAGGTGTTGACATACCACTCCCTACCATCTTTGGCACTCCCTTGAGTAGGGGTGAGTTGTATATGCCGCAAACGTGTTTCCACTTAGGCCTCTGGAAATAGATTTTGTCCCCTCTCCGGAGCGAGTTCAGTGCTCGTTATAAGACTAATACTCCCAATTTTACGTGCGACTTCCCTTTTGTAAACTTCACTCTATTTCAGTATTATATCAATTGGTTATGATAAACACATGAAATAACTTTATGCATTTAATGGGGTTACTTATATAAGTGAATTTCTTCATCTGACGAGTCCAATTTCTCCCCTTGGAGAATACGAAGAGTTGCAGACCCTTGTTCCGTCTATATCAAATGGTCACACGGAATTCAGTACGATTTTAACCAGAATTAAGAAATTATTCAAGAATATTCCATTTCGGCGTCCACGTACGATAACGGTTGCTTTCTGAACTATGGTGCAAGTGCCACGCAAGCGTCCCGGCTTATCCTCTCCATAAGATAAACACCACACTCTGTAGCTTGAATGTGGAGTTCCCCCGTACTAGCATTCCATCTACCATTGGAAAACCTGAATCCATGATGTATAGTGGTCTTACTAGGTTAGGATTACCTAGCAATTACCATTCCAAGGCTACTACCATAAGTCTGGCCGTTGACAATCCAACAAAAATTCTACTTATTGCACGTTCATTTGCAGCTCACTGAAATGTGTCTATTGGACATGGATGTTCTTGCGATTGTAAGCCTATATAGAACTTTTTGGTAAATATAATAATAATAATGGGTTATATCAAATAAGATTTCAAACATTCATCCAAAACTTAACAAAGACGGAACAAATACAAACTCTGGAGTTATAGCTAACACCTGATGTAGGTAGACTGAAGCTCATATTACAATACATAAAAGGGCACAAGACCCAGGAACATACTGTCTGAATAATCCTGGTGTTAGGATAAGAAAATTAATGTCAAGTCAGAGTCAACTTCTTCAGTCATTTTTCTGATGAGATCCCTCCAAATGGTCTATTTTTCTTTAATTAATTTGATATTCTGACTCAATTTTTTATTTGTAATATTATTCAACATGTGAACTTGCAATTTTTGCTTCTGGGTAGGTTTCCCTCAGTTTATCATCAATAGGCTTTCATTTATCTACTTATGGTGATTTGTGCGTCATGGTAAACAAATTCAAATTCCCTGCACCGTTCATAACTAGCGATAGTAATAAATCTAGCGAATACACGGGCTTACTTTCGTTAACGCCTGGCGAAGCATCCTCAGGCGATCGCCAGCCCTTCCCGAAACTTTTATAGTACGGCCCACAATTCTTAACTTATCAGGGCCACCGTGGAAAAAAATCACATTCACAGTCTTGTCACGTGTCACACACGTGAGCTTTGCAACAAGATGACACACAGGAAAGTGCAGAGAGCGCAGTGTTGTTTGTTACTATATTTGAAGCCCCCGCGAAAAAAAAAAAAAAAAATTACCTTGGCGCCACGAGGCCTCAACACGTACGATACGCGATCTTTCACGCGTCCGATTCTCTGAGGTGAACTTTCTTGCGCCAGTGATGATTTGAAAATGCCGATCTGTTATTCCCTCAAGATTCTTTTCACTTAAGAAAAATCAATATTAATACGAAAAAATTAACATAATTTATAAGAAATTAACAAAAAAAAAAAAAAAAAGAAAACGCGTAAATGCAGTATGGTGAAATCTACTCAACGGATTCAGACAGTTTTCGTTGGAGGACAGCACACGTACCTTTCAGAGCGTCAGCATGTGCGGGGGACCATGAAAGCATCCTCTTTCCTCTCTTCAGGACGTCTCTGACGTCGGTAACAGCAGAAACAGAAGCCATGGATGCTTCTAAGGTAAACTTTATACGTTCTTACTTCCATGACAAAGTGAGCACTTGTTTCTGGCCACTGTAAACTGATAATTGTGTACCTGAGCTCTCGCTAATAGTGTTTACATTGTTAGATTATACGTTATTCGTAATTTCTAGACAGTATTAAGATTTGATGTCCTTCGCACGACATATCCCATCATCTGGTTAGATCTACTTTTCATTATAGTCCACATCAAGTGGCAACAGACCTATGAACATGTACTCACTGCTTTTTATATTATTACTGACATTATCACATTCTTATTCTTGTTGAAGTTATGGTAATTATCCGGAATAGTGTTGCAGATACGAGAGGGAAGGAAAGCGAGGGAGAGGGAGAGGAAGAGGAAGGGAGAGTGATAGGGAGGAGAG
>NC_051388.1:50328602-50331102 GCF_015228065.2 Penaeus monodon | reverse complement strand
CATTGTCGACAACTGCCCTGCTCATCCAACGTTGTCCAATTTGACCAATGAGCAGCTTGTCTTTCTGGCACCAAATACAACAGCTATCTTGCAACCATTGGACCAGGGTGTCATTTGCAGCCTCAAAGCGTATTATCGTGGAAAGGTTGTACGTCTGATTTCCAGAGCTCTGGAGGAAAAAAAGCCTTGTCCAAAGATATCAGTTCTGCAAGGAATGAAGTTACTGGCAGATTCTTGGGAACTCGTATCCAAAGAAACCATTGTAAACTGTTTTAGGAAGGCTGGTATCACCCCTGATGGTCAACAGGCTGTCATTGATGATTCTGATGACCCGTTTAAAGATCTTCAAGAAAGCTTGATAACTTGAGGAAAGCAGATTCATCAATGGTGCCGAGTGATGTCACCGCCACTGCTTTAGTGATCTTGGACAACAACGTCATTGCAACAGCCCCTGAGATGAATGAAGATGATATCGTGAGCAGGCTGAAGAACCAAGAAAACGAAGAGGAAGAGAGTGGTGATGAGGAGATCCAAGGTGGAGAGATGTTTGATCCTGTGGCGGAAATGCCTTCGAGATCTGCGATTGAATCAGCTTTAGAAGTTTTGAAAGATGCTGCCATGTTCAGTGACAAAAGTGGACAAATGAAAAGAGCGATTTTTGATTTTGAACGGCTTTATGAAAGTGATCGAGCGGAATCTCTTAAGCACATTTTTAAAATCCTGTATTGAATCAGAAATTTCTGATTGTAAAATCTTTTGAGCACTGAAAATTGAAGTCTAATACATCTATAATTAACCTTTACCAACCCCTTTTTGCTGTATCAGTAAAAATATTGATTTTTGAAGCAATTTTCTCTATCTCGAACTTTCTCTATCTTGAACAATTTTTTTGGTCCCTTGCGAGTTCGAGATAGAAAAAGTCCACTGTATGTACATATATATATATATATATATATATATATATATATATATATATATATATATATATGTATATATATGTATATATTACATATATATGTACATTCTCCCTCCTTTTCATCCTTTTTTATCCTTTCCTTCTCTTCGTCCTTCCTTCTCCTCATTCTCGCTCTTTCATTCCGTTTTTGCTCTCATTTCCGCTTCGTCCTCATTCTAACTTAATCTTCCTCTTCTTCTCTTTCTTCGTCCAATCTTCATTCGGCTTTTACTTCATCCTCTTTTTTTCCAAGTTTCATTTTAAGCTTTTACTAAATTTCTTTTTCTCCTTATCTTTCTTTCTCTCTGCTCTTTCTTTATGCCGTCTTTTCCTTTTCTCCTTTTTTTTCTTTCTAACGATTCTATTTTCTTCTCTACATCGTTATCCTCTTCATCTGAATCTCCATAATTACTTTCTTTTTCATCTTCTTATCTCCATCTTTTAATTTGTATTCATTTATTGCTGTCTTCCATTTTCTTTATTGTCTTTACGACTTCATTTTCCTAACCCTTTTCTATATCTTTTTGTTTGTTTTTTTTGTTTTTGTTTCCATAATAATTTACATTTAACCTTGTTCTCTCTATGTTTGAAAAGTTTCCGTCTCATTGTTTATATCAATGTATTAAATGTAAGTTTTGAAATTGTATGTATATATATATATATATATATATATATATATATATATATATATATATATATATATATATATATATATATTTACATATCTATTTATATGCATATATATCTATATATGCATATGTTTATATATATATATATATATATATATATATATATAATATATATATATATATATATATTATATATATATGCGCAAATATGTATTTATGTATTTATGTATATATCATTATTATCATTTTCATTATTACTATTACTATCATCATTCCACAACTGCAAGACTTAGTCCTCTTTCGATTCCTAATTGTTTGGCAGTATCACCGGTCGACGCGCTAACACTTGTGTCACGGCGGCGACTTCCGCTACGACACCTGCGTTTGACTTTTCAAGGTGACATGACAGTTGGGGAGCAGGCTTATGCATTTGCCACGGCAGTACTATAGGGGTCGTAGGCCGGTATTCTGTCCACAGGACCATCGCGGCATATATAGATGGATAGAGAGATACATATAGATATAGATATGTGTGTGTGTGTGTGTGTGTGTGTGCATATATATATATATATATATATATATATATATATATATATATATATATATATATATATATTATATATATATATATATATAATATATATATATATATATATACACACACAGTGTATATATATTATTACATATATATATATATATATATATATATATATATATATGAACCGTATTCATATTGACAAATGTAAAAAAGGTATGAATGAGAATGAATATCTTCATTCTCATTCATACCTTTTCTACATATATATGTGTATATATATATACAATATACACAATATGTATAATGTGTATATATATTAATATTATTTATATATATATAATATATTATATACTATATATATATATATAATATAATATA
>NC_051388.1:50325317-50328502 GCF_015228065.2 Penaeus monodon | reverse complement strand
ACACTTGACCGTGGATGGTTGCCGATCAGAGTTTACCTTCATGTCACCAGTCTTGCCAGGTGAAGCTCTCGACATTCGGAAGCCAACTGTGGATTGATGCGATCACATCCACACACGAGACTGAACCAGTGCACCATCTTGACCCTTTTTCCTCGGGATTCAGTGGTGAGAGGCTAACTTTCCTCCCATCATTTAGCTCCTTCGTTTCTTGCAGGAAACTAAGGGTAGCTTGATCTTTGGGCATGATGATCATGCCCTGATCTCGCGCAACCCAGATTGACAACCAGATTTTGCATTGGCTCTCCAATGCCCTGACAATTTGGTGGGCATTGTCGAAGCTTTCGGGTTTGACAGGTACCTTGAATTGGGGAAAACTCCTTGGGGGTCCAGGCTCTCCCTCAGAGTCCGTCTCCGGCCTCGGACGTTTCGGCCTGCCCTTTCGGCTTTGGGGCACTTTGGTCGTGGGGGCACCAGCTGTTTCAGCTAGTTCAGCTTGTGCTCCCGATTCGGTCAAGGGGGTCGTCTGAGGGGTACTCAGAGACATTCCTGGCTTGGGTGCTTGCCTGGAGGGGCCAGCACGAGAGTCCATCTGTTGGATAATCTGGTGGACAGACATATTTTTACATGGTTTTTCTGTTTTGTCCATCATCTTGGCAGCAGGCGTGACAGTGTCATCCTGTGCTCGGGGTTTTCTTTTGCCACCTAGAGGCATGTATGGCTTCAGGGTGGCTAGCGTGGTCTGGGCCTTGCACGGTTCGTCAACGTTAACATCTGTCTGTGGGGGGGGGGGGGGTTGTTTTATTTTCCATGTATTTGGACAGTGCTTCATCCACTCATGCCCCCACCCACCATGGAGTCCAACAAGGGGAAGTTGAGTGTTAGAGCCAGTGTCTTAACAGCAACAGGGGTGATGAGTGGATATACACAGCCAATTAGCCGTTGCAGCAGCACTCACGGACCAGTGTGAGTACCAACGGCAGCATGACTGCTTGACCCTAGCCTCCCGAGGGAGACCAGCCGATTGACCTGACCAGGCCTGGATCAGGCCGCCTGTCTTGCTGGAATAGAGGACCAAAGAGCTGTGTTGCTAGCCACAGGGCGTACTCATTCATGGCATTGCTCAACCTCCAGGACTCCTGTTTCCACAGCGCACTAGGCTGCCACACACAGCAAACACGTGGGTATGTGTGAACCCCTGGGGAGAGACCAGAGTGGATGCCCTTCCACCTACAGGGCATCATTGTTTGGAACCCTTTTGCTCATCCCTCTGAAGCAGCGTTAGTGATGAGTGCGGCGCGTGCGGGAATATAGAGTCCCTCGTCTAGGCTGCGGTCAACATTACAGAGAGAAATATTCTCTGACGACGAAGAAGACGGTGATAACGTAGGCAGTTTACATGCTGAATGATTATAATGTAACCGCTAAGTAGAAGTTTTGTTAATAAGGTTGAGAATCGGTCACTGATGACAGCTAAAAGTGCACCACATTGTGAGGAGTGCCATTGGCGGTCGCACATTTAGTGGGAAAATGTGCAGCATTCTCAGACGTATGTACTTGTCTCGCTGGAAAATGTATCGGAGGATTGTGACATAGGACTTATTAGTTTCCTAAGGGAGTCTAATATTTTAAACAAAATATAAGGATGCATAATATTTATGCAATAGCTGTATACTTTTATAAGCACATTACTCATGATTTGATTTTTATATAATATTTATTGGTGTTTTTTGCCGTAGGCGGGGCAGATAATTTTAAATAATCAATCAATCGATCAATGATTTTTTTTTCTAAGACAAAATATGTTAATAGTTTTGGGTATATTTGTTTATTTCTTCTTTAATAACAAGGTTAGATGGTACTTTTATGAAAAAAATACATATTGATACCATTGGTAAGCATTATTTGTCATTTAAGAATAAGAATTACACTTTTACATAAGGAAATTTGATAAAATACTAGCATGTAATGGTTCGGATGTGGTTGTTAGTAATTATAAGCCTCTATCAGAATCTGAATGCTCCTTCCGACAGAGGTGACATGCCCGGAAGACAGCAAATCGTGCCCTGCTACCGTCGTATTTCTGTCTGCGAATGGGAAAAAAAATAATTGCGAGGAAAGTGAGAAGCAAAACTTGAATGAATGATGGAATTATAAATTCTGACAAATTATTGCGGCAAATGTTTGTACTATGTTGATTGTGTATTGCAGTCATATGAGTAATTATCTATTTTATACTACTAATGAAAGACATATTACTGTTTTCTTTTATCAAATTTTATGTTTTCTTCGCAAGGAACTTCCAAGCTTGATATGGCTATAAGCATCACCAATTCGAAGTCAATCAATGTCAATACATATTTAGTGTTGTGTGAAGTTATGTTATAGCTCCAATTATGATTATAATCACCATTTTTTACATCCTCGCGGTAAATAAAGCATCGCGCTTAGTCGAGGGGAGAGGGGAGGAGGAGCAGATTTAGCAGAAGGGTGAGGCCTCGCCAACAAGATATGGCATGTTTGATAGGGAGAACAGACCGTGAGCTTGCGGAACGAGTGGGTGTGAAGAACGATGTGCTACGAAGATCAACAACCTGATCTATCTAGAACATGGGGGTTTACCTTGGTCAAATGATTGAAGGGGTGCGATTTCCATGGTAGATATTCATTAAGTATGCAGTTCTTCACGAAAGGAGACGAGAAAAGTACTTCCATGGTGTCGCTCTATTGTTCGCCTCTTCCTCACTTCGCACGTCCATTAATGGTTTTAGTATGTCGATGAAGTCATTATCTCGTGACAAGCAGGGGTATTCCCTGATACCTGTCTGTGGTCGTCCGTTATCTGGATATTGCCTGGAGCATTGTCAGAGTTTAGGAAGGCATCTTTAGATAAATAAGACTTTTTGTTAAAGATGATAGCAATGCTATAACATTTTAACCCTTACCATATATTTCCCAAGTCTGAAAAAACTGCTCAGTTCATATACATATACTTCAATCACCCTTGTATTTGAAAAAAAGGGCATTTTGCTTTCTCTAAGTTATGAAAAGAAGCTTTTCCCTCCCTTATTATGAGGTAATGCGAATATTTTTTCTCCTAAACGAATGCTTTTTTACTTGTCATTTAGAAAATATTGCTTCGGTTGCGGCTTTTTCCCATTTGGGACTGTGGAGGGGGAGTAAATTAC
>NC_051388.1:50315409-50320217 GCF_015228065.2 Penaeus monodon | reverse complement strand
TATATTATATATATATACTATGTATATATATATATATATATGATATATCTATATATCTATATATATATATCATTATATATATATATATATTATATATATATTATCTATTATATATTATATATATCTATATCTATATATATATATATATTCATATATAATATATATATATATATATATATATATTATATATATAATATATATATATATATTATATATATATATATATATATATATATATATATATATTAAAATATATATATATATATATATATATATATATATATGTCTCCTGGTTTACTAGGTAAGGAAAGTTTTATTCATATTTCATTTCTCTAGTTTTTCTTAGCATGCTCAATAGATCAGTGGCCTATGGTGATGACAACAGGTTTAGGAGTGAGTAGGACCTTAACTATGCCAAACACACACAGGGAGGTGGCAACCTACAGAATATGTATGTTGATGAATTCGGCATCATCATTGAGAAATAACTCACATGCTCATCTGTCCAGTAGTCAACTCCCATGGAGCCTTCATACTTGCCAACTTCAAAGGGTGTGTGCTGCTGAATGGCTGCTGCCTGCTGATGGACAAGTGGTACTGTGTTCACCACAAACACAGTTCTTTTGCTTCCTCCTTTAAGGGACTCTCGAATCTAAAGTCACAGAAAGTAATATACAAGTATATTCACATTTAAACCCTTCTATAAATAAATCTTTAACCCTAGAGAAAAGCAAACCCTCCAGCTTGTCTGTCCCCATGAATGCAAGAAATGTACGATTTTCCGCTAAGGCAAATAAATATTGGTTACTGGTATATGAAGAGCTTAATCTTGTTCATCTGAAAAGGCACATTTCATTGTCATACCTCAAATATGAGTTTTAGACCAAAATTTATCACAGGTACCCTTTTATATGACAAAAAAAAATATTGATAGATTATGTATATTAAATAAAATTAATTTATTTCTTTTTTATATCAAATAAATTCATAAACTGTGCATTTAGATGTAATTATATCCAGATGTATAAACTCTAAAGGGGAGTGAGGGTATTGACGGGTGATATCATGGATACACCTTTAACCAATTGCCGACGGGTGGCATGTACGCACATGCCATGGCATGGCGGGACCATCTGCCGGGGGCACGTACGCACATGCCATAGAGTATGCATGGACATGCCATGAGTTTTTTTTTGTTACAATCACGGCAAAATATTATTTTTTTGCCAGTGAAAGTGTGATTAAGTCGGTTTTAACACTTTCTCATTTTTACCATGCAATAAAACAAAAAAAAATGCAACAAACCGACAATTTCAACTCCATGATGCCACACACTGCTTATTTTATTTGGACTATAGACCGAATAATGATCAACTATGGAGTCTATATAACAACAAAAATACCCTTCAGTCTCGATTTATCAGAAGTTTGGCAAGTAGAGACTGTAAAAAATAATGAAAATTGAAAATACAACATATCTTCGTAGTATTACGAAGAAACGGCATGGGATGCTGGTATTTGGCATGAGTGGTCGAGCATGCTAGGGCAACGATATAAGCCCCCGGCCTCTATGAATGCTACCCGTCAGTTATGGGTTAAGAAACTTGCCAAGCAGTACCATATATAGTAGAGGGACACTATGTATGTCTCTTTTATAATGGTAAACATAGTGGGAAAATATCTTGCCAATAATTAAAGAAAATGGCAACCAGGTGCCAGTACTTTTGGAGCCATCTGTGTGTGGCATATATATATCATAAATCTGCACAACTGAATAAAAAAAATATAATTACATTCTAAGAAAATTAAAATTGAAACTTACAAATTTTTCAAAAAATGAAATCCTTCCTAGTATTTTTGACTACAAAGACCTCAGATGAAAAAAGTAGTTTTTCCCCTTTATTTTTATGATTGTGCATATGTGTTTTTTGGATAAATACAACATACGTACATAATTTAAATATATATAAATACATTACTTTTAATTTTATATATAAAAAAATCAGAAACTATACATATATATATGTATGAATGTATTTATATGAAAATAAATATATATATATAATATGTATAATTTTTTAATTATATATATACTATAAACATTAATTATTACATATACTATATTAAATTTATATATATAATATAAAAATATATAAGTATATATATAATATATAATATATAATATATATTATAAATTTAGATAATAAAATATTAAACTGTATTAATTTTGCTACATGTGTGTGTATATGTTAAAATATATATAAAATATATATATATAATATATATATTTTAATATAATATATATATAATATATATATATTTTTATATTATATTATATGTAACATGTATTTTAAAGCATATACATGTGTGTGGTTTTATATATAAATTATATAATATAATATGTTAATAATGTATTATAGTTTATATGTAAAATATATATTATTATATATATATATATATATATTATTTTAATAATTATTATTTATATATTATATAATATTATGTTATTATTATATTTATATATATATATAATATATATATATATTATATATATATATAGATATATTATTATATTTATATTATTATATATATATTATATATTATATTTTAAAATATATATATAATATATATATATATATATATAATAATTTTATATATATTTTTTTTTTAAAATATATATATATATATATTAAATATTTAATTAATAAAATAAAACAAATATATATATATATATAAAAAATATTATAAAAAATATTTATATAATAAATAAAATTAATATATAAATTTTATTATATATATAATATTAAATAAAAATATTATATATTATAAATAATATATATAAAATATAATATATTTTTTACATATAATAATAATAATATAATAATATTATTAGATATAAATAATATGATTATATAATATATATAATATTAAATTAATAATTATATCAAAATTATATATATTATTTTTATATATATAAAATTTATAAATATAATATATTATATATTTAAAAATTATTATATATTTATAAATATAAATTTACCTTATAACATATATATTATTTATATTTTAATATATTTAATTTATATTTTAACCCAAATTTGTTAAAATTATATTAATTTTTATATTATATTTTTATTAAAATTTAATATATATTTATATTTTATATTATTATTTTATATAAATATATTAATTATATTTATTTATATATATATATTTATATATGGATGTATGTATATATGTATATATGTATATATATGTATATATATAATATATATATATATACATATATATATATATATATTTATATTCATATACATACATTCATACATATATATATGTATATGTTTCTGATTTTTTTATATATGAATATAAAAGTATATGTATTTATATATACTTATATATGTACGTATGTATCTGTATTTATCACACAAACACACATATGCACATATTCATGATAAATCAAGTGGAAAACTACTCTTTTCATCTGAGCGTCTTTGTAGTCAAAGAATACCTAGGAATGGATTTCATTATTTGAGAAATTTGTAAGATTCAAGTTTAATTTTCTTGAATGTAATTATATTTTTTTTATTCAGTTGTGCAGATTTATGATATATATATGCCACACACAGATGGCTCCAAAAGTACTGGCACCTGGTTGCCATTTTCTTTAATTATTGGCAAGATATTTTCCCACTATGTTTACCATTATAAAAGAGACATACATAGTGTCCTCTACTATATATGGTACTGCTTGGCAAGTTTCTTAACCCATAACTGACGGGTAGCATTCATAGAGGCCGGGGGCTTATATCGTTGCCCTAGCATGCTCGACCACTCATGCCAAATACCAGCATCCCATGCCGTTTCTTCGTAATACTACGAAGATATGTTGTATTTTCAATTTTCATTATTTTTTACAGTCTCTACTTGCCAAACTTCCTGATAAATCGAGACTGAAGGGTATTTTTGTTGTTATATAGACTCCATAGTTGATCATTATTCGGTCTATAGTCCAAATAAAATAAGCAGTGTGTGGCATCATGGAGTTGAAATTGTCGGTTTGTTGCATTTTTTTTTGTTTTATTGCATGGTAAAAATGAGAAAGTGTTAAAACCGACTTAATCACACTTTCACTGGCAAAAAAATAATATTTTGCCGTGATTGTAACAAAAAAAAACTCATGGCATGTCCATGCATACTCTATGGCATGTGCGTACGTGCCCCCGGCAGATGGTCCCGCCATGCCATGGCATGTGCGTACATGCCACCCGTCGGCAATTGGTTAAAGGTGTATCCATGATATCACCCGTCAATACCCTCACTCCCCTTTAGAGTTTATACATCTGGAAATAATTACATCTAAATGCACAGTTTATGAATTTATTTGATATAAAAAAGAAATAAATTAATTTTATTTAATATACATAATCTATCAATATTTTTTTTTGTCATATAAAAGGGTACCTGTGATAAATTTTGGTCTAAAACTCATATTTGAGGTATGACAATGAAATGTGCCTTTTCAGATGACAAGATTAAGCTCTTCATATACCAGTAACCAATATTTATTTGCCTTAGCGGAAAATCGTACATTTCTTGCATTCATGGGGACAGACAAGCTGGAGGGTTTGCTTTTCTCTAGGGTTAAAGATTTATTTATAGAAGGGTTTAAATGTGAATATACTTGTATATTACTTTCTGTGACTTTAGATTCGAGAGTCCCTTAAAGGAGGAAGCAAAAGAACTGTGTTTGTGGTGAACACAGTACCACTTGCATAGGCAGCAGCCATTCAGCAGCACCACCCTTT